>NW_014577128.1:167632-174492 GCF_000485595.1 Priapulus caudatus | reverse complement strand
TATATATATATATATATATATATATATATATATATTCTCACCAAGAACAGGTAGCGCTCCTGGTGGTCACCGCTGCGTGCTGATATCTTGACGAGGCGTCCTTCCTTGATGAACTCTCTGCTGGGGCTGACCAGGTCTACAGCGCCACCTAGCAGGTCTCTGATCTCAAGCAGCTTCTTGAACTTGTGCTGCAAAGAAAAGTAATAAGTGAGCATCTAAGGTGAAATACTTGACTACCCTGTGTTGCCACGTATAGGTGAGATATGACAGGATAACATTTCTGGTGAGTGATGCTGATGACATGGCGTGATGTTGCCTGGCAACCGTTGGAAGACATGATAAACTCCAATTCTCAAGTTTAGCAGGTAGCAGTTATTGTAGTGATATTTCAATTAGGAACCCACTAGTATAGCTATGTACATTAGGTTTGGTGGCTTTCATCTAATTTCTCTTAGGTTTATAAGCAGCACGTGGTGCCAACGAATGTGTCCACCAACCACTTTATCTCTTTACGCTATACGTAATACATTAGTAGTATAGTAAAGCTAGGAATTAAATTACTATTATTATATTATTAAAAAATTAATTTAATGAAATAAAAATAATAAATATTTAAAAAAAAATTATTATTATTATTTATTATTATTATTTAATTAATTTAATTTATTATTATTTAATTATTTTTATTATTTTAGGATTAGGAAGCTAGTATTGAATAATATCAGGAGTAGATAATAGGGATAGATCCCTAATATCATAGATAATAGATAGATAAGGATAGATAAGGATAGATAAGGATAGATAAGGATAGATAAGGATAGATAATAGATAGATAATAGATCCCTATTATCTACTCCTGATAATATCGATGTTGTTATGATGCTTGAGGTAAGGTTAGGTAACTCACGATCTTCCTCATGGCATTGTTGATGTGATGTGCTGCTGCTGATACACAGGTCAGTGCCTCTGTAACAAAACAACATCAAGGCACGTTAATAATGAACATGCCTTTCTTGTTTTATCTGCAAAGGTTCGTTTTATCGCGTTAGACTTTAACTTTAGGCGCTATTTCGCGGAATTAATTTGCCACGTAAAACATTTTTCGCAGCCATATAACAATGAATTATGTAACAAACATCCGAAGGGGCAGCAATTGTATTGTCGGACAGATAAACTAAAAAAACATCGAACTGACGTTCTGAACATTCGTTATAAGACCGAACTTTGATGCTAACGAATCTTTATGTATTCAACGACAATGACGGGATCCAAGAGGATCAACTCAGACATGCTGACGCAGTATACATGGACATCTTTAACACTCTGGGAAGCGATATAATTCGATTTCTGAATCGGAGTAATAAAATATACGCCGTTAAGTCTATGATCTCCATCGCAGCCAAACTCAATACCAACGACGTTTGTTTAATTAAAGCCTAGAGCTCGGGGAGGTTAGATATGTGTTTGTCTGCAGGATGGGGGGAGGGTGAACGCAAGGTGGTAGTGTGGGCACGTTGTTATTTTGTCTATTATAACTCACTTTCTGCATCTGCTCTATCCGCCGAGTCACCTGGCAGCCTTTTCAGATACTCTGAAACGTAAACAACATAAAACCACATCGTCGTAATGAATTTCATCGAAAATATACATAATCACCCCCCCCCCCGCATCCAATTTCACATTTCACCGGTCAGTGAGCATGGATATAACCGACACTCGTTAGCGAATGTTCAACTATATGACCGTATATTCATCCCTGACACATTATCGGTCACTTCAAAGACCGCACACACTTGGTTTTATTGTCACCCTACTGGTATTTGGTCACACCTACATCCATTGTTCTCATACGTACGTCAACTAGGCCACCGCGGATCCGTGGCACACTTTTAATATGGTTTCACGTAAATCCAATTTTAATAGCTGTTCGCATCTCACGTCGTGGAGTGACAGTAATGCCACACACAACGTAATCACAATTTCAAATTAGATTTAATTAGATTTCCTGCGCTATAAATAATGAATGGTGAGAGGCGACGAGATTAAAACACGAATGCAGTCGATGTTGCTCGATCGTTACAATTACTTGCAAATATAATCATATTATTAGCGGCATACCCCCCCCCACCCCCCGAGATGTCAAATATATGCGTTCGAATATAGGACTGACTGTTATAGCCATTCTCCCCCTCAAACTCCGTTTCTTTACTTATGCATCATATCCTCTACCATTATCAGCACTCTTTTATGTTTGTGTGTGTATAATTATATAGCTACCTTTCAGTAGCAGCTCATATCTGGGCACGCGTTGCACTGGCACCAGCATGTGGTTCAGTATCAACATGTTATCACATTCAGGAAGTTTCTGTAAAGATGTAAACGTCATCGAGGTACATAATTAACGTAATAAATCACTTCAACCCCACTGAGAGTTCATTCTGAGAGTTTCATTTTAATTATTTCTAATGAAACGTTCATCAAAATCACTTCTCATGATACAGCAGAGCGAGCCTCTACTGTAGACATGGAGGAAATAGTGGAATGTTCTGCTTGGGTTGGGTCTATGAGATCTATTTCCATTCTAGAGATTGGTGAATCATAGCCATATATCGGAGCAAATTGTTTTATTCACTTTCAATATAACCTATATATTTTCATTATAGACATGACTGGACCAAAACGTATGGACTGTCGCTATGGAGAGAGAGCATATATCTATGCTATAGACGTAGTTATACATAGGAAACGTGGACAGAACGCGTGAGGTGCACACTGCAGTGACAGTGGCGCCATCTATGAGAGCCTCACCGACAGTTCGTCGACGATGGCTCGGAACCTGTTGGACTTGACGAGCCATATGTTGATGAGTTTCTGCGCCATCTCGTAGTTGTTCACGTACTCTGTGTACATCTTCAGGAAGGGCGCGAACCGTAGCATGATGTCACCTATCCGCTTCACTTTCTCCCTAGATGAAGACCGAGTGAATTACCTAACCTTAATCCTAACGTTAACCTTAACCTTATCCTAACCTTAGATGAAGACAATGAATGGTTAAGTAATGGTAAGGGTAAATGAAAAACTGCGTGGGCAGAGCGCAGGAGGGTTAAATCTTAAACAGAAAACACGGGCCAGGGGAGGGATTGAGGTCACCTTGAGGTAGTGCACGTGTCTCTTGAAATGCATCGTATACCTTAAATGCATCTATATATTTACCGTTAATACAGCAAAGAGGTGTGCAGGCATTTTTAACGAGAGCATATCTGGTGGGCCAGTCAAGTAGATATGGCTCACGAATTAGAAGGAAATATACCGTCAACACCGTCCTGTTCTGCATTAGTTTGTGATTGCCGCACATGCTCCTTGCCGCATTCACTCACCATTCCTGCATCCTCTGCTCCAGCTGGGGCAACACGAAGTCGTGATGAAGCTGGTACACGCTCTTCATGTTGGAAAACATGCGCTTCGTGACGTCATCGGGGAACATGTTGTGACGTTCGTTCGCAGCGTCGAGGCGTGCATGTAGAACCTGCCATTACACAGCTGCTGTTATATATATCGTAATGCTCACTACACGCACGCACGCACGCACGCACGCACGAACGCACGCACACACACACACACACACACGTAACATGACACACACGCGCGCGCGCAGTATAAACACTATCAACTGTTAACTATATGATATATGTATATATATAAATATATATATATATATATATATCTTATAAGGCGCTATAATAATGCGTGATACCTGATCAATGAGATTGAGTTTATCAACGTAGGTGCGCTCTGTCGTTAGGATTTCCAGTGCAATCCTGTAGAGATGATACTTCTTCTTCTCGTCATCGGCAGTTCCCTCTAGGATTATCTACATTGATGAGAAACATATGTTCAGCATTACTGGCTAGACAGACCAAGTATGCATCTATATATGTATCAAGAGTACATGATAGAGATGTACTCTCTATTATGTACTCTTGATATATATGCATAATATCAAGAGCTAATAAATATATAATAATATATATTATAAAATTATAAATAATAATATATATAATATTTATTAGCTGTTGATAATATATCATATACATTTAGTGTATGATCGAAGGTGACTGTGGCGTACAGTGGTAGAAGAGTTGTGATTTAGGATATTGTTTGTATGGGTAAGGAGAACAGAATGGCAGAGGGGACAGGTGGGTAAGTGAGAGAGCTAGAGTAGTAGTCATGCCCATGCAGAGTGTGAGAAATACACTTACTCGCTTCTGTAAGCAGCAGCGGGAAGAAGAAAAAGAAACAGGTGTACTGCATGGTGAACGACATTAGTAAAATAGGTTCCCGTTTTATACGTGCAATTATGCATCAACATACCTAATACATAATCATTGGTGATCGGCTAACAGGTAAGAATACACCTAATATATATATATATATATATACCTGAAACAGGCGCGTAATAACGATCTGTGTGTGCGTATGTGTAAAACGCATGCGTATCGTGTGACGTAACATTCAAACCGCGTCATATATCCTCACACATTACAGCTCAGTCAACGCAAACGCTCATCCGCCAAGATCAACACAAAACACGAGAGATATACTATCGCGGTTGCGTGTCCATATACTGATAAACACCGCACCGAGGGAAAGTCGATAGGTAGTGTTTGCAGCAAGTGTGTGCCAGGTCAGTATAGTTGTTTCCTATATCTATAAAAACCCGCGAGAGCGAGCATCTCTCCCTAAGATGTATTTCTCACGTGCAGTAGCAGCCGTAGACACAATATCACGGGCTACTGGATGTTTTTACTAGGGCATCATGTCCGTCAGCAGCGGAGGTTGGATGCTGCTGCGGATGCAGGAGGCTGCGCGAAGCATCGCCAGAAAAACCGCTGCCACATGTGAACGTAAAGTGACACACGTGTTTAACTCTGTGTGTGTGTGCACACACACACACACACACACATTGTGTGTGTGTGTGTGTGTGTGTGTGTGTGTGTGTGTGTGTGTGTGTGTGTGTGTGTGTGTGTGTGTGTGTGTGTGTGTGTGCGAGCGCGTATGTGCGTGTAAGAACCTGCGTGCGTATAGTACGCCTGCCTGTATGTTTGTGTGAGCAGACCTGATAGATGCCTGCTAACATAGCCGGTGCTGCGTACGTCAAGCGGCGCTGCTATATGGCAGGCCTACGCCAGCTTTCCCATTTTACGTCCTGCACCAAGAATACATTGAGACACGGCCGAGCGAAACAGACACGCAATTAAGACGGTTAGTGATTAAATTAAATGCTGCCTATAGAAAGCCAAATGGTATTCTATTCTGAGCGCTTCTCACAGAATGCGGCTCGATATCATACCCGAGTTGCAGGGCAGCGCATTCATGATGCACGGGCTCATTCGGGAAGACGGGGAATGTATGTAGGGCCTTATTATTAGGAATGATTATACTATAGGAAGAGGGATGAGAGATTCCATACTCATGCGGGATGCAATGTAAGTGACGCAAGGAACCGTCTGGGGAAGAGGGGAAAGAGAGCCAATAACTCATTCGTGAAGAGAGATAAACGGATGCAGGAGCGCAGTCAAGGAATATAGGCAAATGCCACAGGAGCTGATTTTAGATCAGTGAAAAGAAGAGAATGTGCTAATTCAAAATGAAGGGAACGAAATGCGGGTGTGGAATCACATTAAAGGCATCATTAGCTCTCAAAAAGCACATTTTTAATCAAATAAAATTTAAGATAACTATATCATGTACACTCGTAGATAATGTGTGAATTTGAACTAGTTCGTGATATCGCACGAGGGTGGAGAGAAGTCCATACATGTTTAACCTATAGGCTAACTAGCTAGCTATGCAGATCGACAGCGAGAAATCTACTTCCGGCCATCAGCGCCGGAGATGTTCAGCGAAATCGAAGCTAACTAAACGGAAATCGACATCAGTCTAGATCGGCGTCACGTCGTTCCTATACGGCGATCTGTAGAACCAGTCTGCGACCACTACGAGCTGTTTACGAGTTCGTTCTCGACTATAGATATTCCGATACTCGCTATGGCGTATAGAGGTCACCGTGTTCGCACACGCGCGAGTGCACGCACGCACGCACACATACACGCACGTGCACACCCACACAGCCATATGAGCATTCACACATGCTACATCACTATACGTGTGACGTGTTACGTTCAATGAGCGACGTCACGATGCACGATGAGAAATGTCTGCATTTTGTCAATCTCGCTGTAGTGCTATATAGAAGACAATCGATGCGGCGCTGGGGACAGCGTGTAGGATGATCTCTGATTGCCAACCTGCCGTCTGTTGCTTTCGCGGATGATGCGATTTATAGAACCTAATGGGAAATTGCCTGTTAAAGGCATAAATTAACGTCGAGCGAACTGTTCCACGATTGATTGCCTTTCCCAATTGCACGCGGTGAGCTGAAAATTTATTTGTCTGCGAAACAAAAGCTAACAATATATAGAGGCGGCGGGAATGAGCAAGGCCATGAGCCAATATATTTTCCCTCGCATGGGGAGTCATAACGCGGCGCCGTTTTTCGGGTTATAATCTTTTACTCTGGCTGAACGTATAATTAATCACCAATACGCTCCACTGTTGTCGGTGTGTTATCAATAGCTACATGACAGCTGGGAATATGAAGAGAAACCTATCCAACTTGGCCGATCCTCCCATAAACAATAATCACAGTGTAGCATCAATCTCTGCCTCCCCGCATCCCTGCATGCAGCATCCTCTGCTTCCTCCGCATCCCTGCATGCAGCATCCTCTGCTTCCTCAGCATCCCTGCATGCAGCATCCTCTGCTTCCTCAGCATCCCTGCATGCAGCATCCTCTGCTTC
>NW_014577128.1:165817-167607 GCF_000485595.1 Priapulus caudatus | reverse complement strand
TCTCTCTCTCTCTCTCTCTCTCTCTCTCTCTCTCTCTCTCTCTCTCTCTCTACCTCACTCACTCAAAATCCCTCCATAATCACATCTAGCAACTAGAAATGCAATCGCTGTTATTTTGCGTAGCTTCGAAAATATAGAGCGCATTCTCGCACGCGTCGAGATATGTTCATGTCAGAACAGAGAAATGAAAGCAGTGTTTTGTGACAACCTCCAGGGCGGCGAAACCACCGCAAAAGCGTCGGCAAGTACTGTTATGAGCACTCGGAATATTTAGCCGTGAAGCCAGGGGGAAAGACTCAGTCACAGTGATACCACTGCCTCAGTGACTCTCGTGGAATTTACTATCGTCATCGTCGTCGCCGTCGTTGAGCGTGTGCGCGCAGACGCCGCCAGAGAGCGCGCGGTTTGTTTACGCCTAACGTGCGGAATTAGTTCGGTTTTGCTGGTACAGGTGGGTGTGCATAGTGGTCTGCTGATGCATGTATAGCCGAAATCGTACACGGTCAGACTAAATCTGATGCATATATGTAGGGATACGGTAGCTGGCTACGAGGTAAACAACGTATGCGGTCGGGCCTTTGTATGTGTCTTCGTGTATATTCGCGTCTGTACGGTTCTCTCTCTCTCTCTCTCTCTCTCTCTCTCTCTCTCTCTCTCTCTCTCTCCTCCTCCTCCCCCCTTCTCTCTCTCTCTTTCTCTCTAAATGTCTCTAATCTCTGTGTATAAATCTCGAGTTTGAATTTCCTACTGGGGTGCCAATAGCACGTAGATCATCGACGTAGATGTTTGTGAATACCCAGTAGACACCTATTTTCCTAGCCATAGGTAAAACTACGGTGATATAGTTGTCATTACGGTCGGTTGGTTGGTCTGTCGTCGTCGTCGCAATCATATGCATCCTTATCATCGTCATCATCACAGCCGTCGTTACCGCCGCCGCCATCGTCGTCGTCGTCGTCATTATCATCATCATCATCATCATCATCATCATCATCATCATCATCATCATTATCATCATCATCATTATCATCATCATCATCATCATCATCATCATCATCATCATCACTACGCTTCCGATCTGATGGGAAGGATATATATTTGGTGAAGCCATACTAGGCAATAGTATTCCCCGTCTGTACGGTTTCCTGTAGCGTGCGCGGTCGTGTTTTGCGTCCGTGCAGCAATGTTCCACGTTGAATAATGCACGCTCTACATCTAGGTACAATGTATCATTTCCTCCGCTGGCGAATTATCGAAGGATCAATGCAGCAGTGCTGCCGCTCGCATCGGAGGTAACTATTGGCACCATTGTCAGTGCCGTATTATAACGATCAGCCGATAACGTCATTACCCGATTCAAAATGCCTGGTCCGATTGGGGATAATGATTGGCGTCACGTGTGGCCAGCTATAAGCGTCATTCGTGTTGATCATTTCTCACATCATACGCAGCAGTTTTACTAAACGCTGTTCCTGTCGCGGTGTGCGTTGACTGCTTGCTGAAAGCTCTCGCCTTTTTCCCGCAGAAATCTGCATCGGTTAAAGTTCGTTTTATGACGTTTCGTCCTGCATTCGAAGCCGGAGAAAATGTGTAGACATATAATTAGGAGTATTAGTTTGACTTATACGGTTCGTGAAGTCTGTGCAGTGACATTCTTTCTGTTGCTTTCTCTACAACCCCCTTCTGTATCGCCCTTACTCTCTCACGCTCGAACTCCCTCCTCTCCATCCATCTCCCTGTTTCTCTCGTTCTCACACTCTTTGGTAGACTGGGTTCCCAGTCGGTGAAAG
>NW_014577128.1:159046-162949 GCF_000485595.1 Priapulus caudatus | reverse complement strand
CCGTCTCTCTGCGCTCTCTGGCTGCTTCTCTCTCGGCCGCCTCTGTCTCCTCTCTTCGGTCTCTCTCGTGCTTCCTCTCTTCTTCTCCTCTTTCTTCCTCTCTGTGTCCTCCTCTCTCCTCTCTCTCCTCTGCTCTTCCTTCTCTCCTCCCCTCTCTCCTCTCTCTGCTCCTCTCCTCTCCCTTCTGCTGCTCCTCTCCTCCCTCTTTCTCTGTCTCCTTCTCCTCTCTCTCCGTCTGCTGCTCCTCCCTCTATCTCTCTCTCTCTCTCTCTCTCCTACTCGCATCTCTTTCCTCCGCTCCTCCCTTCTCTGTCCACCCATCTCTTTTCGCCTCTCTCCTCTCCTCTTTCTCTCTCTCCTCTCTTCTTCCTCTCTTTCTTTTTTTCCTTCACTACTCATCTTCTCCTCGCTCACTCTCTTCCGCACTCTCTCACACCTCTTCCTCTTACTCTCTCTCTTCTCCTCCTCTCTCTTCCCTCTCACTCTCCTCTCTCTCTACTCAGCTCTGCTTTCTTGCTCTCACTTCTTTCCTCTTTTTCTCTTTCCTCTCTTTCCAATCCTCTCTTGGTCTCTCTCTTCATTCTTCTCTGGTGTCTTTCTCTCAATTCTCTCTCTCTCTCTTCTTCCTTCTCCTCTCTCTCTCTCTCCTCTCTCCTCTCTCTCTTCTTTCTCTCTCTCGGCCTCTCTCTCACTCTCTCCTCTCTCTCTTCTCGAGTCTCCCCACTTTTCATCTCCTCTCCCTTTGCCCTTCTCGTACTTCTCTCCCCTTTCTCTTGCATCTCGTGAACGATTTACATACCAGCACGCGAATATTTCTGGGGGCGCTCATACTGCGCGCACCCACAGCGTGCGACAGTGCATCCGGCCGAATGCGGAACGAAAAGCAAGTACCGCGGCAATCCCACCGCCCGTTGATGACACGGCCGTAGTGTCGATGGCGCTCGCCCAACAGTCGGCGCGCACGCACAACGGACGGATCACAGCCACGCGTGGCGCCGTGGCCAGTCTGAAGGAGAAGGAGTGTCCTCCGCGTCTCTGCGGTGTGTAAGCCGCGAGTAGACTGATGTGGGGAAAGAGCAAGACCGGTGGCTATCGCAGCGGGGTCTGAGTAATCCCAGGCGCCGCACACCGCTAGACAACCGGACGTTTAAACATTAGGATATAGAAGCTCTTAGCCCAAACTCAGACCGCACACGGGACAAAGTGTGTAGACACACCCGTGGGGGAGGTGCGTGGCGGTGTTAGTACACAAAAGCTGGGTGACTTTGGCAGCACCGGGAGGGCGGTGTTGAATACACAGAAGGTTGGGTTGGCGTTGACGGACACACGCGGGTGGCAGGGGCGGATGTTAATCACACAAGCTGTGACTGGCACACCCGGGGGATGGCGCGGCGCGGGGCCGCGAAGACGCCGAGTCGGGAGGGGTGTTAATACACCAAAGCGTGACTGACACACGGGGGGAATGGGCGTCGCCGCAACGCGGTGTATATATCACAAGCCGTGATTGACACACGGGGTATAGGGCGGTGCTTTTGAATCATAACACACGTGACTGGCCACCACTTGGGGGGAGGGGGGTGTTGATAACAAAGCGTGCGGACACACCGGGTTGGATGGGGGGGTGTTATACACAAAGCGTGATAGCACACCGGCGGAGGGGGTGTTAGATATCACAGCAAGCCGTGACTGAACACCGGGGGCGCGGGGGGGAGGGCGCGCGTGTTAATACACAAAGCGGAGACACATCGGGGGGAGGGCGGTTTTAATACACACAAGACTGTGACTGACAGCACCGGTGGGGAGAACCGAGCGGTGTGTTAATACCACAAATACACAAATCGTGACTGACACACCGGGGGGAGGGGGTGTTAATACACAAAGCGTGACTGACACACCGGGGGAGGGGTGTTAATACACAAAGCGTGACTGACACGCCGGGGGGAGGGGGGTTTAATACGCAAAGCGTGACTGACACACCGGGGGGGGGGGGTTAATACACAAAAGGGACAAGTGAGAATCCCGAGCTATCCGAAATGTAATTATGCGCTTAACTTGGTCGGAGCGCGCAGCCAGCAAACAACGCGTGTATAATTGCATTTGGCCAGCAGGTAATTGAGAGCGAGCTTGCCTCTTGCCTAGCCAATCAGCCCGCTATTGACGCCGAGACACGGCCGCCGCACGGCGGCGCCACACTCAATCGAACAACACGATTGACAATGGCGAGCGCTTCCGGTTAGCGCTGGGGGCATGGCCGGTACGCGTGGCGCTGCGATCGACGGTTGTCATGGAGACGGCGTTTGCGACGATATCCGCAGGGCGATTGCCGCGACGTAAGGTCCTGCAGCTGACCGTGTAAACGTTGGTACAGGCGCGACGGATCTCTGTACCGGATGACGTCACGAAAAATGACGTCGTGAATTCGTGACGTCATCGGCCGATTTGATTGTGGCGTGCGCGCTGGGCCACTCTCAGAAACAAAGCGGCAAAAAGCTGCGCTAGAATTCGCATCGTGGGATCGTTCGAGGGGAATAGCTCCCCGTGTGCATCGGGGATGAGGGTTTCACGCGCGAATTCCAATATTCCTAATGTAGAAGTTATTATTTCGAACCAATTTCGGGGCTAAACCACGCGCGACCGCGCCTTGACATCGAGGGAACGTACGGCGTGGCCAATCTCCGTACAACTCGCGCACTCTTGTAATGGCGTTAGAGGCCGCACTTTAGTGCCATTACTCGCTTCCAAACGACAACAACCCGCGAGCGCTCGCCGCTCACTGCGACGACAGACGACACACCAGAGGGCGCCAAATCGCGACTGGCTTTTAGAGTTCAGCTGGAAATTCGCGACGGCGAGTTAAATGAAATGATGTCGGCGCGATAGTTTAACGTGTCCCCGTTGTTTCGCAATTTATTACAATGCGCTACACTGTCACCTAAACACGCGATGATGGCCGCCGAGTTGCGTGCATGAACGAGCGTAAAACCGACATATACGTTCTAGGATAAACATCTGACTCGGCCGACCGGGCGTATAGCGTGTTTAAAGTTCACGTTTTGTCGTGTAGTGGCAGTTAATCGTTGAATCGGCTCGACGAATATCTTTCCACTGAATCCTAACCGTGTCACGATTTAGCACTATATACGATGTTGTTCACCTACTCACACGCTGTGTTCTCATTATTAAATAAACGCCACGGAGAACATGCGAAGCATACATACGATGAACGAACGAACGAACGAACGAACGAACGAACGAAAACGAAGCGTATGAACGAAAAACATCCACCTTCACATCGCTTGCGTCACATCGCGAGAAATGACAAAAAACTCATTAAGAGAACGTAGTGCTTAAAGCACTCACTGCCGGGAAACGAGCAGAGATTCAAAATGTGGAACGATGCGTTGTTATTCACTAAACAAAGCCGGAACGGGGAATGCAAGTTTTTACTGCAACCGAACGTCTAATTGCAGGGATCAAAAATAGAAACTGCGATATCGATCGATCTCGCATTGCGATGTTTTGTGTGCGCAAGCAGCGCGTACTCCATCGCACCAACTCACTCGTGCGGTGTCACACATATATACACTCGAACATAGATAAATGCTGTCCCAATAATAACCCTAATTCTTACCCTAACGCTGTCACTAACCCTAACCATTACACTAACGTTAATTCAAACTCTAAACTTAATCCTAACCATAACACTATGATTAGCCCTTATCCTTAACCATAACCCTAACCGTAATCCTAATTCTAGCCATAAACTAAACGCTATTACCTTCAAACCTTACCTATACTAAAACCTATTACCTAAATGCTAAACTCATGCCTGCATCACCATACACATGCACACGCTCTCTCTCGCGCGCTTTTTCTCTCTCTCTCTCTCTCTCTCTCTCTCTC
>NW_014577128.1:152725-158553 GCF_000485595.1 Priapulus caudatus | reverse complement strand
CACTTACTCTCACTCTCTCTCTCTCTCTCCCTCACTCACTCACTCACTCACTCACTCACTCACTCACTCACTCACTCACTCACTCACTCCTACTCACTCACTCACTCACTCACTCACTCACTCACTCACTCACTCACTCACTCACTCACTCACTCACTCACTCACTCACTCACTCACTCACTCACTCACTCGAGAAATATTGAAAAAATGGGAGAGAGAAAGAGAGACGAGAGGGCAGAGAAAACTCAGCGGTTACGTACAGATACGGCATCGTTTCATACGCAGATGGCGGGTGGAAACGGATTTTATTAATTTCCTATTTTAATCAACGTTTGCGGGGTTAAAGCCGTCTAGCGTAAGGAACCGCATGCGCGCGCTGCACATTAGACATGCAGAGAGATCCCAATGACACCGATATGCAAAATGAAAAACAACTTATAGCAAGTGACGTCGAAAAAATATCAATTCGCCGCGGTGACGTCACGTTCGCGTGTCCGCGATGCCATGTGTCTCTCGCGCAGATGAAGACGTTGAATGGATGGAGACAGCGGGAGGATAACCCGCGTCCGAATCAATTTTCCGTTTGAAAAGCTGAAGTACGAATGCTAATGCGCTGGAGTACGTAGATTGAGCGATGGCCGCTTCTACGGAGAGAGGATCGCACGGCGTGAAACCAAACCAACGCTCACGTAGTTTGACCTTTCATAAATGCAGCAACCGCGGTTTGAACCTGCGTGCACCTACAGACGTCGCGTCGAACGATTTTCTACAGCGCGTTTTTGGCTCAGCAGCGAGAACGCGCGGCGCCGACGCGTTGGAATAACACAGTATCTAAACTCCCTCGTGTGTTCATTACGGCAATAATCCTGCATTGACCGCACGAGATGCGATGAAAACATCTCAGTGAGATGCAACGGCGAGAGCGGAACGTGCCAGTCTCTGTAGCAGAGCTTGCTATTCCATTCAACACGCACGCCTTCGCCCACGCGAGATGGCCGAGTCGTGGCCTTGAAAAGAACGATTAAACACGAGTTTTGTAAAGGTCGTTTCGGGACGAGTGAGAAGTGTCACGGCCGCTGTGAGTAATGTACTCGTATTTCATTATTTTACTGAGAGGCGATGCACCTGGGCACGCAATCGCCTCGCCTCGTAGTGTAGCGCGGTGCGAAACATCAACGCGTGTTCTGTCGAATTAATTTGCTCCGGCTTGGCTTTTCAAAACAGAACCACCTGTGCAATTACCCATATCAGATTACCTGTATGTGGCTCTCTCCTTCTCCCTTGTTATCTCTCTTTCTTCCGTTCCTATTTCGCTCTCTCTCTCTCTCTCTCTCTCTCTCTCACACACGCCCACACACACTCTCTAACTCTATCTAACCATCTTTTTATTAACATCTCTTAATTAATTACTTATTTACTTACTTGCTTTCTTGTTTGCTTGCTTGCTCACTCACTCACTCGCTCACTCACTCACTCACTCACTCCCTCACTCACTCACTTTCACTCACTCACTCGACTCACTCAACTCCACTCACTCACGTCACTCACTCACTCACTCAACTCACTCACTCACTCCCTTTACTCACTCACTCAACTTCACCTGCACTCACTCACTCAGGCTCAGCTTCACTCACTCACTCACATCACTCACTCTCACTCACTCCACTCACTCATTCAGCTCACTTCCACTCACTCACTCACTCACTTAGGTTCACCTTTTGAACATTTATAGTATCAATCACAATTTGAGCTACGCAATTAAGTTGACATCGCTCGAATAAATTAAACGCCGTAATTAAAAATTCCACCGCGGCCAACATTCATGGTGACGCCATTAACTCGGGATATTGCGTTATTAATATAGGCTGCTCGCCCTCCTCCCTGCGACCCTTCTCCCGTCTCTTTCACCGAGCTTATTGAACAAATATTGCTATTCTCGTATATAGGGTGAATGACGCGGCGTTAATCTCTTTACACGGCCTTCGGACCACTCTCTCCTCTCTCTCTCTCCTCTCTCTCTCTCTCTCTCTCTCTCTCTCTCTCTTCTCATCTCTCTCCTCTCTCTTTCTCTCTCTCTCTCTCTCTCTCTCTCCTCGTCTCCTTTTCTCGCTTCTCTCTCTTCTCTCTCTCCTCTGTCTCTCCAACCTCTCTCCTCTCACTCTCTCTCCTCTCTTCTCTCCCCCTCTCTCTTTCCTCTCTCTCCCTCTCTCCTCTCTCCCTCTCTTACTCTCTCGCCCCTCTACTGCCCGCTCCCCCCACCCTGTCTATGTTTCACCCATCTTTCTCTCCTCTCTCTCTCTCCCTCGACTCACTCACTCACTTCATCTCACTCACCTCACTTCACATCACTCACTCACTCACTCACTCACTCACTCACGGTCACTCACTCACTCACTCACTTCATTCAACTCACTCACTTCACTCACCTCTACACCACTACCCTTACTCACTGCACTCATCATCTCACTCACTGCACTACACTCACCTACACTCACCTCACTCACCTCAGTCAACTCGCTCGCTCTACTCACTCACTCACTCACTCACTCACTCACTCACTCACTCACTCACTCACTCACTCACTCACTCACTCACACACTCACTCACTCACTAGGTTTACCTTGAACATTTATATAATCAATCACTAATTGACTACGCAATTAATTGACATCGTCGAAAATTAAAGCCGTAATTAAAATTCACCGCGGCCAACATTCATGGTGACGCCATTAAATCGGGATATTGCGTTATTAATATAGGCTTGCTCGCCCTCCTTCCCATTCCCGTTGTCATCTTTCCACCGAGCCTTCACTCGTTGCAACCCAAAGTATTAGCCTTTCTCGTTATCATAGGTGTGAATGACGCGGCGTTAATCTCATTTACACGGCTTTCGGCCGACCTCCTTCTCTCTCTCTCTCTCTCGCTCTCTCTCTCCCCTCCTCTCTCTCTCTCTCCCTCTCTCTCCTCTCTCTATTCGCCTCTCTCTTTCTCTCTCTCTCTCTCTCGCGCTCTTTGCTCCTCTACTGCTCTGTTTCTACCTCTCTCTCTCCTCTCTCTTTCTCCTCTCTCTCTCCTCTCTCTATTTCATTCCTTTCTTCTCTTCTCTCTCTCCTCTGTGCCCTCTTCCAACCTCTCTCCTCTCACTCTCTCTCTCCTTCTCTTCTCTCCCCCTCTCATCTCTCTTTCCTCTCTCCCTCTCATAACTCTCTCGCCTTTCCTCTCCGGCTCCCATCTCTTTTTCACCCATTCTCTCTCTCTCTCCTTCTCCTCTCTCCTCTCTCTTTCTCTCTCCCTCTCGTCTCCTCTCTTCTCTCCTCTTCTCTCTCTACTCCTCTCTCTCCTTCTGCTCTCCTCTCTTCTCCTTCTCTTCTCTGCTCTCTTCCTCTCTCTCCTCTCTCTCCTCTTCTTCTCCATCTCTCTCCTCTCTCTCTCCTCTCTCCTCTCCTTCTCTCTCTCTTCCTCTCTCTCCTCTCTCTCCCTTTACTCTCTCTTTCTCCTCTCTCTCCTCTCTCTCCTCTCTCTCTTCATCTCTCGCCTCTTCTCTCGTCTCGTCTCCCTCTCTCTTCCTCCTCTCCTCTCACATCTCTCTCCTCTACCTCTCTCTCTCTCTCTCCTCTCTCTCCTCTCTCTCCCGCTCTCTCTCCCGCCTCTCCCTCTACTCTCCACCCATCTCATTTCGCCTCTCTCTTTCTCTCTCTGCCTCTCTCCTCCTCTCTCTCCTCTCTTCTCCTCCCTCTCATCCTCACCTCGCTTCACTCTCTTTCGCACTCTCTCACACTCGTCTCCTCTCACTCTCTGCTCTCCCGTTACCCTCGTCACTCGTCTCTCTCCTCTCTAAACTCTCTCTCTCCCTCTTCACTCTCTCTCTCCTCTCACTCTCTTCCTCTTTTTCTCTCTTCCTCTCTTTCCAATCTTTCTCTGTCTCTCTCTCCTTCTCTCTGACGTGTCTCTCTCTCCAATTCTCTCTCTCTCTCTCGCTCTCCTCTCTCCTCCTCTCTCTTCCTCTCTCTCTCCTCTTCTCCTCTCCCTCTCTCTCTCCTCTCTCTCTCTCTTTCTCTCTCTCCTCTCTCTCTCTGGCCTCTCTCTTCTCTCTCTCAGTCTCCCACTTTCCCACTCTCTCTCCCTCTCTCCTTTCTCGTACTCATCTCCCCCTTTCTTCTCTCATCTCGGCACGATTTTAATACACGCACGCCAATATTTCTGGCGCTCATACTGCGCGCCCCCACAAGCGCGGCGTAGTCTGACACCATAGGCCGACCAGACGAACAAGCATGAATACCGAGCATCCCTCCGCTTGACCTAGACACGCTGTAATACTGTCGTGGCGCATCGCCAACAGGTCGCTGCGCGCCACCGCACAAGCGCGGAGCGGAATCCACACGCGTCGTGCCGTCTAAAGGAGAAGCGCGAAGAGTCCGCCTCCCGGCAGTCTCTGCGGTGTGCTAAGCCGCAGTAGACATGATGTGGCATGGAAGAGAAGGACGGCTGGCTAATTCGCAGCGGCGTCTAGGTAACTCCCAGCCGCGCGCACACCGCTAGACAACGGACGTAAAAAACGTTAGGATATATAATGTCTTAGCCCAAACCTCCAGACGCAGCACAAAGTGTGATAGACACACCGTGGGCACGGGGGGCGGGTGTTAATACACCAAGCTGCCTGACCTGGCACACGGGGGGAGGGCGGTTGTTAATTACACAAAGCGTGACGGACACACGGTTGGGAGGGGCGTGTTAATACACAAAGCGTGACTGGCACACGCGGGTGAGGGGCGCGCGTGTTAATACACAAACGCGTGAGCTGACACACGGGGAAGGGCTGGTAAATCACATAAAGCTGCACTGACACACCGGTGTTAGGGGGTGTTAATAGCATAAAACGTTGACTGGCACACTGGGGGGAGGGGGTTTGTTAATACACAAAGCGTGACGGCACACACGGTTGGGAGGGGGTGTTTAATACACAAAGCGTGACTAGCACCACCGCTGGGGAGGGGGTGTTAATATCAACAAAGCTGTGACTGACACACCGGGGGCGAGGGGTGTTAATACACAAAGCGATGACTGACACACTAGGGGGAGGGGTCTTAATACACAAAGCGTGACTTGCACACCACCGGGGGACGAGGCCGTGTTTAAATAACAACAAATCAGTGACTGACACACCGGCGGGGAGCGGCGGTGCTTAATACACAAAAGCGTGACTGACACACCCGCGGGGGAGGGGTGTATATTACCACAAAGCGTGACTGACACGCCGGGAGGGAGATCGGCGTAAGTAACGCTATATAGTTCGCTGACCTGGTAAACACGTAAAGGGAGGCTAGGGAGACGAGAAAGAGGAGCGGACAAGAGGAAGAGTGAAGGCAGAGGAGGAGAAGAATGAGAGGCGCGGCAGTGTGTGTGTGGTGTTGTGTGCGTATGGCGGGGGGGCTGGGGTGTTATATAGCACAAGTAACGACAAGTTGAGTAATCCCGAAGCTGATCGCAAATGTAACTTATGCGCTTACTTGTCGGACTCGCGCGCAGCAGCAAACAACTGCCGTGTATAATTGCATTTGGCAGCAGGTAATGGAGAGCGAGCTTGCCTCTTTGCCGTAGCACAATCAGCCCGCTAATTGACGCGAGACAACAGCGGCTCGACCGCGCCGCTGGGCTGTTGCGCGCGTCCACACATCAATCGCACTGTGGGCATATGTTTCCTATGCCATCCAAGGCTTCGCCGTGACGTCAGTGTACGTCACGCACGAACTTCGGCTATTCTCCGAAGTAAAGTTGAATGCACTACAAGCCTAGCTGCTGATGGCATACTGTCGTGCACGCAGCATACC
>NW_014577128.1:144442-149950 GCF_000485595.1 Priapulus caudatus | reverse complement strand
TAGATATATGGTAGGCTGGTAAGCTAATACATATATGGTAGGCTGGTTAGCTGGTAGATATATGGTAGGCTGGTAAGCTAATACATATATGGTAGGCTGGTCAACTAGTACATAGATGGTAGGCTGGTCAACTAGTACATAGATGGTAGGCTGATCAACTAGTACATAGATGGTAGGCTGGTCAACTAGTATATATATGGCATATATTTATCTTTACTCGATATTGCCTTCTGCGCATTAACTCGTGAAGCACCATGCTTGAGCTGTGCGTGTGTTTTCACGCGTGGTAACTGCACGTGTATGTGGGGGAGGGAGAGCGGCGTAAGTCGGCGGGTGTGAAACGAGCTCACCGCTGCTTTCACGCTGCAGTTCAGCTGCTGCATAGACGCGCTGTTCACGACGCGACTTGCGCGCGTTTTGAATCAGAAATTATGATTCTCATAAGCGGTTATACGACGGCGATCGTCAATTCATCGTCCGACGGCAAGTAAAAGACTCTCGTTTCAAATCGGAACGAGTACGCCTTCGCTCTGTTCACATCCGAAACGATTTAGGCCGTCCCCCACGCCTTCACGGAGTGATTCGAAGATCGGTTCGGCAACTTTCGACTGTGTTCGGTGAAGGTCAAAGCGAAGGACGTCTGCGTGGGGGAGCCGGAAAAGCTAGACTGTGGATCAACACGTCAGACCACGTCGAAATCAAACGCGTTTTATTCAGCTGTACGAAGAACCTGACGAATACTACCACAAGTCGAAACTAGTCGTTCATTGCTAACTTTGAGTAGAATTTTCTCAACAAAACTTTTATTTCAAATGGCATCATCCAACCAGCAAATCAAATCCGCGTGGGGTAGTACAGTAGAGCTGCGCCCCGTAGAGGCTGTCCAGGCCTCTTCTTCACGCATGTCGAAATCAAACGCGGTTCGCGAGACGCCGCTTTCCGTTTCTCCGATACACACGCGATACTCTCGTCAACCCAGCGAAGCATTGCCATCATTTGTAATGAATCGGCGTATTTAGACGCATAAATTGCCGCAAATCTGTCCGTAGTCGTGCGCGCCTTGATGTCCGGGTGGTCATGCTATCTCTCTCGGCGAGCGGAATGCAATCGAGATGTCTTTGCTGTGCGCATTAATCGTCGTAGGAAATTCCGCTAGGTTGCGGCACCAGCGCTTCGATGCACAGACGGCAGTCGCCGCTGATCAATATTCTATTTTCGCGCTCGCCTATACGATAAAGTGCGTATCTATTTGATTATGCCCATAACCTATAAATGACTAGTTGGCGCATAGGGAAAAAACGAGAAAGCGTGGTGGTAGAGAAGAGTGGTGGTAAGATTTAGAAAGCGAGAGAGCGAGAGGGAGAGGGGGCGGAGAAAGAGAGAGACATATAGATAGAGCGAGAGAAAGAGAGAGTGAGAGAGAGAGAGTGAGTGTGAGAGGGATACAGAGAGATTATATCGAGAGCATATTAAGAAGGTAAATAATACCCTTCTTAATACGCTCTTGCTTATATGTGTGTGTGTGTGAGAGAGAGAGAGGCACAGAGAGAGGAGGGGGGGGGAAAGATGCGACGGAGATGGATGGCGGTAGAGATTCTAGGCACACTTTCAATAAGCGATCAACACAATGGTATATAGTGTATCAAAACAAACGCCAATAAAAGTGGCGATCAGGTTTCCTCGCTTCGATCATGGTACATCATTGCGGCTGCTGCTTAATACGCTAACTCTAACGCGTCTCATCAAAACAACGATCGAATGACGACAGTTACGGACGTCCCAGCATCTCTCACCTTACCCGCGCGCAGCGAGGATCTGAGGCCGCCATTTTGGGACCGTCCGGAGAGTTCCACCCACTTATCTATATATAAACTAAAAACTCATATATAAAATAGTCAGACATTTTGCTCTAGTTTTGCACTGAGGATTTAGAACAGTCTTCCAAACAGTTCTCGCATTTTTTCCGACCGTTACAATACTTAGTGGTATTGCTTGGGTAATAGCAAGTGTCTAGAGTAAGGCTAATATGTCTTAATAATGTGCAACGATTGCAACTTTATTTGTTGAATGGCTTGTTGACGCGGTTACATGATGATGCCACTTGCTACCCGCGAGACGGTCTCCCTGTACTGCACTTTGTTAATGGGAACTTGCATAATGAAATAGAAACGCTGTACAAGTCTATAGAATCATTTCCTCAGTGATTGCTATTCAATGAAATTCACTTTTGTCTGCTGGCATCAATTACAATCTAATCGTCGCAATGTTGAA
Organism: Priapulus caudatus; assembly: GCF_000485595.1. Lineage (NCBI taxonomy): Eukaryota > Metazoa > Priapulida > Priapulimorpha > Priapulimorphida > Priapulidae > Priapulus > Priapulus caudatus. Next base: position 147,679 of record NW_014577128.1, on the reverse strand, counting down.
GAATGCGGCTGCGTTATCTGATGCACCATAACAGCACGAACTCGCGGGAATGCTTATACTGGAGTAATTGGTAATATGTCTGCTAATACGTAGAGACCTAAGTTGTCTACATTTTGTTTTATTTTTTGATTTATTTGAAAGATAATAGTTTAAAGATCGTTTCGACAGCGGTTCGCACCGCGATCATCGTTCTCAATGCGTTCCCAACAGTTAGAGTTACAGCGAGAGAGAAAGAAAGAGAGAAAGAAAGAGGGAGCGCGCGCGATTAGTGGAGAAAGAGAGAAATGAAGAAAGAAAGAAAGAGCGCGAAAAGAAAGAGAGAGAGAGAGAGAGAAAGAGCGAGAGAGAGAGAGAACGAACGTAAGAAGAAAGAAAGAGAAAGCGCAAGTAAGTCATTGTACGAGTATTGAGCGAAATGTGGGACAAGCTAGACGTGTTTTTTGCGAATCGTTTGAACTTCGATATCTTTAGCGTGACGTGATTAATTTCTCATACGATGTCCTCTCGATGTTAGTCAGCCGCGTAGCACTAAAGAAGGGGAGCCCGTGTAGGCGACGACGATGACGATGACGATGACGATGACGATGACGATGACGATGACGATGACGATGACGACGCTGCCGACGACGCCGATGACAACGTCCGCTTTCGACTGCAACTGTATTTTAATCACGCCGACGGCAAACCCTTCCGCAAAACCTAAGCGGATTGCACGGCGCTATTCAAAGGCGAACTCACGAGCAATTTTTTTCTTGTAAGTTTGATTGAGAGACGTGCGCGCGACGTTCGCTCGCACGGACATATACGCACAACCACACACAACCAGGAATGCACGCTCGCGCGTTCGCATACGCACCCACGCAAGCACGCACCAACACGTACACACACACGCACGCACACGCACGCACACGCACACACACGCTCGCACACGCACACACACGCACGCACACGCACAGGGGTGATTGCTTACGTGTTTTTATAAACTGCCAAGCGTTTCTATATACGTGCCTTCGTCTTTGTAGCTATATATGTACACAAGTTAAGCTATATGTCGCCGCCGACCTTGCGCGGCTCAATGACTTTTTTAATGCCTATATGGCAATTACGTTTTCCTGCAAAAATCCAACATCTCGTGATGCATGCTTGTATATGTGTGACGCCGCGGTTGTTCTAGCGTCTCGTGTTGCGCGCCACATGTGCTGTTAATTAGAAAACATTACACTGTGTGCGTGCGTGCGTGCGTGCGTGCGTGCGTGCGTGCGTGCAGAGGGCGACCGAAGATGAACACAGGTCATGCGGTTACCTAGCTCTAGGACTATAGCCCTTCGCTCTGCCACAGGCAGTGCAGACCGGCCGGTGGCAGAGCGAAGGGCTATAGTTCTAGAGCTAGCGCTTACGGACCCGACGGCTCTCACTCTCTCGCGTGTATGTGCCACCACGCTCTGCTGACATTTGCGTTACAACACGAGCTCAGATATGAAGCGCCCGGAGAATCCGTTCTTTTCGGTATAAGAATCAAAATCTCGCCACATGTAGTACTAGTATGTGTACAGATAGCAGTAATTTGTGGGGTATGGGTAAGGGGATGCCGACTCAAGGGGAGCGTCGATAGCCTAACTTTGAAGAATATAAACGGTACACTAACAACGGATATTTGCATCTTTATCTAAAGTCTTGATTGTTTGCCCTGTTGGTTGGTCTCGTATTTGTGAAAAAACAAAGATGCGTCGCGTTATATTTCACATTCCGGCTGCTATATGTGAAAATGTCTCTCAACAACAAATGGAAAAATAACAAGCATTAACTATTTCGCTAACAAAAATATTTGCTCGTCACGAACGGGCGCTGGTGTGATGTGTGCCATAACGGTGAAAATATAGAACTTGGGTTTCTGTGAACTGAAAAGTGAATTTTTGTTCGATAAGACCGAGCCAACATGCAATTAAACGCGATATTACATGTATACACGGTTCAACATACGCCTGCACATGCAAAAACGCACTCACGCATACTAACGAACGAACGAACGCACACGAACGGACAAAGGCACGCTCATATATATTGCAATATAATTGAAGATTTTGCTATTTTACGCTCAGTAAGATCTAACAATGTTGCTGCACGCTCTCACGCACGCACGCGCACGCACGCACACACATACGCACGCACACAAACATACACACACACACACACACACACACACACACACACACACACACGTATGCGCGCGCATGCAAGCATATATACACAAACACACAGACGCGCACGACCGCACAAACACACTCACACACACGCGCGCGCGCACATACACGCACGCACGCACATACACATACACACACACACACACACACACACGCGCGCGCGCGTATGGGAACGAACACCGCATAGACACATTACAATCGCCGCTCACCGGCATAATTATAATGGCGAGAATTCGATAAAATTTCATTTGCTAAATCATTTCGTGCGGCTAAAAGAAAATGCGAATATAATCGCGTACGCTCGTTGATGCACGCTCTGCCTGCACGCATGCATCGTGCGCGGTGCTGCGTTGCGCGCATGCACACGTGTGCGCGTAATCCATTATATCGAATATATCGGTGATATTACATAGCACGGCTTAGTTACGGCCGAGCGTAAATTAATCATTCGGTTAGTATTGCCATTCGCCATCTTCGATGCGACGATGACTCGGATATATGATGTTGTCGACGGCAAAAGTTTTTCATCGCGTGAGCGGAGGGCCTGGTGCGCGGAGCCGCCGCGATCTAGGCGAAGGTTTGCTGATGGTTAGAGAGGGCGGGAAGGGGTAATCATGCATTCCGTACGTAACAGTAGCCGGCTCCCTTACATACAAGCGACATTACATCCTGTACTCCACGAGTGCGGCACACTGTGTGTTTGCTTTTGTGTGCATGGGTACGTGTGTGTGTGTGTGTGTGTGTGTGTGTGTGTGTGTGTGTGTGTGGCGCGCGTGTGTGTGTGTGGGTGGAGCTCGCGTGTGTGTGTGTCGTCTATGTACGTGTGTGGTGTCTGTGTGCAGTGTGTGTGTGTGTGGTGTGTGTGTGGTGTGTGTTTGTATCGTGAGTGGTGTTTGCTTGTTGTGCGTGTGTTGGTGGTGTGTGTGTGTGTGTTGTGCGCGTGTGTGGTTGTTGTGAGTTTGTGCTGTGTGTGTGGGTCTTGTGTGTGTGTGTGTGCGCGTGTGCGTTGAGTGTGTGTGTGTCTGTGTGTGTGTGT
>NW_014577128.1:136942-139442 GCF_000485595.1 Priapulus caudatus | reverse complement strand
TAACTAATCTCGCTAAGCGGTCGAGCGTTCAGTGATTACTGCGTCAGTGTTAGGCAAACTAGCCGCGCGCACCTCTCTAGCTGCTAGCTTCCCCGCGATGCTCCGCTGGGCTTCGTATATATCGCGCCTCCACCGCTGCGTTGTTTTTTTGCTCAGTCGACGAGCGAGCAATGGCTCGTAGCCAGCCCACGCCCTTGTTTGTGCAGCACGCAACCGCCAATTTGCATGGTAATCATGTTTGCTTCGTCGGCGCAGCGTTTTCCTAGCGTCTTCGCATTTCATTTCTCTCTCTCTCTCTCTTCCTGCCTCTCTCTTATACACACACACACACACACACACACACACACACACACACACACACACCACACAACACGATCAACAACCACGCCGCGGCAGGCGCTCCAGACCGCCTTGCCCTCTTTATTTTCTTTATGCTCTCTCTTCTCTCCTCTACCAGGTCTCATATCTCTCTCTCTCTTCTCTTCTCTCTATCTCTCTCTCTCATCTTTCTCTCTCTCTAATCTCTCATCGCTCTCTTCTCTCTCTATCTTCTCTATTCTCTCTATCTCATCTTCTTTCTTTATTATACCTCTCACACATCTCCCTCTCTCTCTCTTTCGTCTCCTTCTCTCTCTCTCAATACTATATATATATATATAATATCTATCTCTTCTCCTCTCTTCTCATTCTTCTCTCTCTTCGTCTTCATCCCTCTCTCTCTATCCGCTCTTTATTCTGTCTTTTGTAATTTCTCTTTCTAGATCTCCTCCTCCGGCTCAGGCGGAAACGGCGGCGCACGCTCGACAGGCCCCACGCGTCCCGTCGAGCGCAAAAATTAGTGAGTAACAAATCATCGCGCGTGGAGCTGACCGCTATAGACAGGCATGTAGATTAGTACACTTATGTGTGTATATAGATAATCGTCGCACGCATAGATATCATTACTATAACGCCATGTATAGAATATTACTGGTCGTGCGGCGCAATTTTCATTCACGCCTCTTTAAATCGTGCGGGTCGCATGCGCATGCGCACTCGACGCGTTGAAGCATGTGCGCTAGCTGAAAAGAGTTGATACGATCGAGAATAGATAGCGGCCGGTGGTTCACAGGGCGCATTGGCCGTTTTTCTATAGCGAACCGTAAGGCTCGAATTAATATCCTCATTGAGGATGATATTATTAGCGAAAGCCGCGACTAGGCTCAATTAGGAGCTGGGAAAATATTAAATACTAAGTATTTAATATGCGCGACGAGGCGACGATCAAAGCTTTCGGGAATGCATAATTATGCGTCGAGTCCTGGCTCATCTTTTCTCCTGTTTCGCGTCTCCCATTTCCTCCTCTCGCGCGCCATCATACTGATTACGGGGCGTGCGGCGACAATACATACATACTATAATAAATCTACATAATATAATACATACATACTACATAATACATACTACTACATACATACATACAATACATCATATCACTCATCACTCAGTCACTATCACATCACTGCACATCACTCACTCACTCAGCTCACTGCATCACTCATACTACTCACTCACGGTCATCTCACTCAGTCAGATCACTCAGCTCACTCCTCATCACTCACGCATACTCATCCAATCTCTCACTCCTCACTCACTCACGTACTCACATCCTCCTCACTCACTCATCATCACTCACTCATCAAGTCACGTGCCGACATCACGTCACTCACTCCGTCACTCACTCACTCACATCACTCTACATCATACTACTCATCAGCTCACTCACTCATCACCACATGGATGCACTCACTCATTCACTATCACTCATCACTCACTCATCACTAACTCACATCACGTCATCACTCACTCATCACTTGGTCACTCCACTTCCTTCATATCACTCACTCCTCATGCATTCATCACTACACTACTCCCGTCACTCACTCATACTCACGTCACTCACTCCTCACTCAGTCCATCATCACCACTCACTACTACTCCCTCACTACTCATCCTACTCTCCGTCACTCACTCCCACGGTTCACTCCTCACTCAATCACTCCCTCACTCACTCACTCAGTCACTCCTCAGTCACTAACTACGTCATCACTCACTCACTCCTGATCACTCATCTCTCACTCACGTCATCAGTCACTCACGTACTCATCATCACAGTAGTCACTCATCAATCACTACTCATATCTCACTCACTCACTCACATACTCAATCCTCACTCAGTCCTTCACGTCACTATCACTCTCACGGTCCTACGTACGTCACTACCAGCTCACTCACTCACTCATCACATCATCACATCACATCACTCACTCTCACTATCATTCACGTCAACGTACGTACGTAGTACGTACATAATACATAATACACCACACACATACACACCACACAACACAACACCAGCAACAACACCCACACCCACACACACACCACCACAAGTAATAATACAATATAAGATAAATACCATAAATACTACTACTCCATACATAATAGCATAATACTCATA
>NW_014577128.1:129442-131942 GCF_000485595.1 Priapulus caudatus | reverse complement strand
ACGCACACGCACGCACGGCACGCACGCAACGCACGCACGCACGCACGCACGCGCACAAGCACGCACAGCGACGCACTTACGCGACGCACAGCACCACGCACGCGCAAATGCGCCCCACACACATACCACAGCACGCACACTCACGCACGCACACTCCTCGGCACGCATGATCGTGTTCTGGCAATTATGGTAGCTGTTTTCGCTGGCGTTGTAGCTAGCTAAGATACGTCGTGAGTGCGTACGTACGTGCGCCTATATATTGATAATGTTAGACAGAACGATACAATGCGTTAGCCGGGCAACGATCGACTCCGGCCCATATGGTGTTGTGTGTGTGTGTGTGTGTGTGTGTGTGTGTGTGTGTGTGTGTGTGTGTCACTGTGTGTGTGTGTGTGTGTGCGTGTGTACGTGCCCGTGTGTGTGTGCATGGATGCGTGCGTGCGGGCGTATGAGTTTGGCTACATGCCAATGGGTTGCACTGCACACACAGCGAGGGAGAGAGAGAGGAAATAGAGAGAGAGAGAGAGAGAGATGCGAGCAGAGAGAGAGAGAGAGAGAAGAGAGTAGAGAGAAGAGACGAGAGAAGAGAGGAGAGAGAGAGACGAGAGTAGAGAGAGGAGAGAGAGAGAGAGATCGATGTGTATAGGCAAAGAATAATTTGCAAGCGTGCGTGTAGACCACGGCAGTGAAGAGCTGGCGCTCCTTGCCCCCCGATTGTCACGGCGCAGAAACCCCTGTGCACGAAGAAAAGATCTGCCGCATGGCTTCACGAAAAAGAATAGGCCAGTCGGCGAGTAGGACGGTATAGCTAATATGGAGACGCCTCGCTGTCCTCTCCTCTCGCGCTTAGCTTTGGGGCGGCACGGAGCTCTGCTGAAACCTGCCTGTTTGGCATGAAAATTGTGACCGTTAAGCGAATGAGCGGCGAAGCCTGAAAAATTTTGTGTGTGTGGTGTGTGTGTGTGTGTGTGCGTGTTGTGTGTGTGCGTTGTGTGGTGTGTGTTGTGTATTGTGTGTGTTGGGGTGAGCTGGTGGTGTGTGTGATCTGGTGTGTGTGCTGTGTGTGTGTGTGTGTGTGTGTGTGTGTGTGTGTGTGTGTCTGTTGTGTTGTGTTTGATGTGTGTGCGCGGCGGCATCGGCGCGCACGTGTGTTGCATCATGTGTGTGTGTGTGTCGTGGTGTGTGTGTGTGTGTGTTTTGTTGTGTGTGTGTTGTGCGCCGCGTGTACGTTTGATATGTGTGTCTGTGCATGGGGGCGGGCAGATAGAGAGATAGAGATGAGAGAGAGTGGAGAGGCAGCGGAAAAAGCTTACGGATCGGTCATAAAAATATCGCACCCGCTGCGTAGCGTGAGCATATATATAATATATTACGTTTGCCCAGAGTGGCAGTAGCGAATCAGTAAAAACCGATCAGTACAAAATCTTACTTGTGAGAAGCGGACGGATCGAATACACGCAGAATTCGCATATTAATAGAACGCTGCGCTTGCAAGTGCTGTCAAAATTGCCTGCCGGCGATTCTCCGCGAGGACGTTGCCGCACGATTCGTAGTTGTCAGGATTCCTCGTCGATGTTTGATCCGCTACTGCCTTGGCCAACCAGATCTAAACGGCAAAAATGGAAAGCCGGCGGATGTCGACGAAGTCGGACGACAATGAATGCCAATTTCTTTCTTATCTCGCCCGATCACCCTTAGGCGTCTTGCAATGCAAATTTCACTTGCATGTGTGCGTGACCTGAGTAAAGTTGTCTTCATCGTCTCCCCTGCTATCTTTTTCTGTCCTCCTTTCGAAATTTCACCTTAATACCATCCTCAAACAAACGCTTTTTCCTCACTGCGGTTTAGATCAGCCGCCCTTGCTTTTGCATAGCTCATTCGCAATTAGCCATTCCTCTCTGTATCTCTGTCTCCTACTGTTAATTGCCCTCTTTCACTCTCATATATATATCTAATATATCTATCTATGCTATGCTCTCTCTCTCTATATATATATATATTCCCATCATATCTATCTATCGTATCTATCTATCTATTTCTATCTAATCTATTCTATCTATCTATCTACTCTATCTATCTACTGCTATCTATCTAATCTAATCTAATCTATCTATCTATTAGCTATCTATCTATCTAATCTATCTATCTATCTAATCTATCTATTACTATCTATCAATGCCATCTGTCTATCCTAATCTATCTATCTATCTATCTATCTATTACATCTATCTAGCTATCTAACTACGACACTATTCTCATCTATCTCTAACCTATCTACTATCTCTATCTATATCTATCTATCATATCTATTCTAGTCTATCTATTTATCTATCTATCTTATCTATCGTATTCCTTATACTATCTATCTTTTATCTTCTATCTATCTATTATCTATATCTATCTATCAATCCATCATCTATAAACTATCTATCTATCTATCATCTATCTCTATAATCTATCTATTTTACTTGTGCTATCTATCTATTTATCTTTCTGTCTA
>NW_014577128.1:111711-120075 GCF_000485595.1 Priapulus caudatus | reverse complement strand
CGCCCTATAGTCAATGCATCGGCATAGGAATCAGACAGAGAGAAGACTGCAAAGAAGGGGAGAGAGAAACACACACAGAGAGAGAGAGAGAGATAGAGAGAAAGAAGAGAAGAAGTGAGCGAGAGAGCGAGAGCGAGAGGAAGAGAGCAGGATCAATGGTGGATCGATGGTAGGATGGTTTGATGGGTAGAAGGATGGATGTATGGATGATGGATGAGTGGATGGGTGGATGGATGGATGGATGGATGGATAGATTGATGAATGAATGGATGGATGGGTGGCTGGATGGGTGGATGGATGGATAGATGGTTGAATGTATGATGCATGCACGCATGCATGTATATGCATGCTTTAATGGATAGATGAATAGATGGATAGATAGATGGATGGATGGATGGATGGATGGATGGATGATGGATTGGATTGGATGGATGGATGGATCGATGGATGGATGGATGGATGGATGGATGGATGGATGGATGGATGGATGGATGGTTGGATGATGGATGATGGATGGATGGATGGATGGATGGATGATGAGATAGATTGGGTTGATCTCTAAATATTGGAAGAACGAGAAGCAAACTTCACCCACCGCACGGTTAGCAGTTTTAGAAATGTAAAATAACAATTCTAAAAAAAAAAAAATAATAGCTGATCGCCCGTGCGCGCGCAAAACAGATAATAAGCGACTCTCGCCTACTCTCGTTCCCTCGAGACGAAAACCCGGTTAATTCTGTCAGGGAAATTCGGTCAGGGCGCACGAGCAAAAATCTATGCAAGATCACAAACAACGTGTAATTAAATCGATGTCAGCGCCCCGTTTAGACGGGCTACTTGAGTCGTTGCTGCATCCTATGCCGCAGTCGCATGGACGTTCGGAGTCAGTCTAGGTCGCCGCTGTATAGAATCATAAATAGCGCTTATATATGCGGTCGTGTTGCTTGTCATATGCTATCGCTGCGTGCGTGTCCGACTATGTATGCGTGCGGGCGGGCACTCACGCGTGCCAACTAATAATACCATAGGCACGGAACAACCGCTATCGAAATGATGCGCAGAAGTTTATTTAAGAGGTTTCGTCGCTCGTAAAACCAGAAAAGACGCCCCCAAGACCACCTAAACACTCACCAGGACACGCGGAGTGGCCGTATAAATAATCTTATACTCTTCGAGCAAAGCGAGGTCGTAGGAGCAGCTAGCGTACGACCGTGTGTGCAGCACAGAGGACAACTAACAGATTTCATCGTCCTGTACCACCACTCCGAGGAATTTAATATAGACTACGTCGCTATTATGACTGCCGCCACGTAATAGACGAGTACGAACTGTGACTATGCAACTGCCACTCGTCGATAACGTGGTAAACCCACCACACGATGACGACTACAGTCGAGGCGTCTAGGGCGAGTAGAGCCGCCTTTATAACGTTCTATGATAGATGGCTTGTATTATAGAAAATTAGAGATGGATGTATAGGGGCTTCACACCTATATACCTGCTTTAGACGGTAAGGTCCATCTGAAACAGGAACAAGGAAGATTCATCAAAGACATCATCATCATCATCATCATCATCATCATCATCAATCATCATTATAAGCAGCCAGCAGCCCAGCAAGCAACAACCAACACAACAACAAACAACAGTAACAACAACAGCACCATCAGCAATAACAGGCAGCAGCAAAAGCAGTATAATATATATCATCATCATCATCATCATCATCAACATCATTATCATCTTCTTCCTTTTTCTTCTTCTTCTCATCATCAGCCAGGAAACAGCAGAAATAACATCAACATAAGCAACAACAACACACACGCTACGCCAACACCGGTGGATTGTCTCGTCATTGTCACATTATGTATCCACTCGCTTGTCCTTTCGCTACCGCGTTCCTTCGCGGCGCACACAGACACACACACACACACACACACACACACACACACACACACACACACACACACACACACACACACACACACACATATATATATATATATTATATATTAGGAGTCTATCAATAATTTGATAAACTCCTGATATATATATACATACATATACACAAACGTACGCACGCACGCACACACACATGCACTCATACGTACACAAACACACACACACAGGCGCGCGCGCGCGCGCACGCACACGCACGCACGCACACGCACGCAGCACGCACGCACGCACGCACGCACGCGCACGCACGCACGCACACATACACACACACACACTCACACACACACACCACACACACGCTCGCCACACACACACACACACGCCGCGCACACACACACACACACACACACACACCCATCCACTCATCCATCCATCCATACATCCATCCTTCTATCCATCAATCCATCCTACTATCGATCCACCCAATGGATCCTGCTCTCTTTCTCTCGCTCTCGCTCTCTCGCTCACTCTCTCTTTCTTTCTCTCTATCTCTCTCTCTCTCTCTCTCTCTCTGTGTTTCTCTCTTCCATTCTTTGCAGTCTCTCTCTGTCTGATTCTCTATGCCGATACATTAACTATAGGGCGCCCATATATCCAGTTGGTGACGTCGCCACCAGTAGCTTAGGGATTATCCACGGCTTCATAGACAGTAGCGTCGCGTATCGACGAGTGACCTTCTTCACGTGCGACATGCACACCAATGACAACAGTTACCCCGCCCGCCCTTCCATCGTCATCTCATCGTCGACCATATATGAGCCCCTCCCAGGGGGGGGGTACATGTTTCCTTGTTCCCGATGTTCATGCATTTTGTCTGCATTGTTCCCCATTAATAAAATAACTTGTTCCCTAACATGTTTTTACTTTGTGATCCCACAATCCCGAAAATTATTTTCCAGTTCCCTTAATCCCCACAAATATTTACCACTGTTCCCCATATTTGTTTGGTACAGTAGAACCTCGCTAAATTGAATTCTGAAAGGAAGCAAAAAATGGTGACGCTGGAGTGAAAACTGACCTATAATTGTGGACCCTAATGGTTCCTACGTAACACGATGTTGAAATGAACCTGAAATACTTCAAAGTTTATTGTAAACAGTCTCAGAAAACTGAAAAAAATCACAAAGATGGAAAATCAGAGTTCCCTTATTCCTCCTGAAAATAATTCGACAATATTCCCTGTTCCCTTGTTCTCTAAAACCCCTGGGAGGGGCTCATATATATATATATTAAGTGTTGGTCAGAGTTTTAATTTGCTGCCGTCTTCCGACTGCGAAAACATCTCCTCGCATATGTGTCGGTGTTATACACGCCGGGGAATGCAACTATACATCTAAGAACTTTCCGAAGATGTATATAAGCCCCACTTCAGCCTCTGATCGTGGAAAGCATGTTTTCTAAGCTGCTTTGTAAATTGTTTTCTTTGGACGCCACAAATCTGCGTAACATTGCCTGCTCACGATGTTGGTATAGGCACGTACAAACTCGTAACAAATGCCTGTATATAGTCAAGCAAACGTACGCAACGTGTACGCACGCGCACACACGCGTGCACGCACATGCACTGACGTACGCACGCACGCGTTGATGTCGCTAATACGCCATCGTTTATTAAAAGGTCGTGTGAACTGTGGATTATAATTTATGTATAGTAATTAAGAATATACGGGACTTAGCCGGCGAGATCATACGGATAAGTATACTAGTGCAACGGCATAATCAATGCAGTGATACCTCGTTTACTCGCCTGAGCCTGTTATTAAAATACGAATAATTGTAGTTCTCGGTAATAACTTCAACATGAATATTCATGGGGCTTCCAATTTGCAATTATAAATGTTTATACAAGATACAACGATTCGTCGTTTTTGAGTTGCGAGGGCTCTGAATATTTATAGCGTCGAGTGTATGTTGAACAGCAGCACATACAACACTGTCGCCGTCGTAGTAAATATAGGTATAAAAGACGAAGCACTTAAGAAGACGAAGAGTTTAATTATAGGGCTCGTACGGTTTTTCTGCTATTATCACATTGCACGTTATACATGTATAACTATATACGCCGCTTTTGCTGCGCGGCGCGTGTATATGGGACGCAAGAAGTCGTATAACGACGTGGAACATTGCAAAGACGGCCTTTATGGCACGTACGAGACAGAAGCATATGCAGGGAGCGTGGTGTACTGGCGCGTACAAGCCCTATAATCGACAGCGGGTAATAAAGCCGCAGCATCGTGCCTACACGCGCGCTATCTATAATCACAGCGGTATCGTCATCGTCGCGAGCGTCATCAGCACCGCGGAGCGTTTGTATCGGCTGCCATGTTGCGCTATCGCATCGCGCCGCCGGCCGCCATGATAAATTACACCGGCCGGAGATAAAATATTAATCTCCGGTCAGTCCGGATTTGTCTCCGAAATCGGTTTCCTTGGTGAATGCTATGCGTTTGCGCATGCGCGCGCGGTTTTAATGTGCGCCGAGGATCTCAAACGATCCTCTGTGTATTTTATTGGCGGATTTTTCAGACAAGTTATCGATTAGGTATTTGTCGCTCGGCTTGATTCCTACTTGCGTTTCCGGATAGCTCGGCGCCATTCCTTTACTCGCGTACAGCTGTCTGGATCACGTGCTCTGTAGTCGTGGTGTCACGTCGCACGGTAATGTCCCCTTCCTTCGGCTGCTCGGCTACGGAGTACGGACCTTCGCTCGCTCGTCCGCTGTCTGGATATGGTCAGTTAACTGCTTTGCTAACCTAGTTCGCCCGTACACACTTCAGCCTCGCTGAATGACTCGGGAATAACAACTGGTTATGTCGCGTGATACGCTCTAATATCCTTCTCTAATGACATGCTCTTCTCCCTCGCTCCCTCCCCCTCGTTCGCTCTCCTCCTTCTAACTCTCGCCATTTATCTGCCTGTCGTATATCTGTCTGTATGCCTGTTTCTACTCTCTCTCTCTCTCTCTCTCTCTCTCTCTCTCTCTCTCTCGCCCGCTCTACGCTGCGATATTTTCTCTCTACTCACTGCGCTCACTGCTTGCGTGATGCTCTCTCACTCATCGCTCACGCTGCGCGATCCTCTCACCTCACACGCTCACATCTGCGCGATTCTCTCTCACTCACTCGCTCACCTGGCGATCTCTCTCACTCAACCGCTCACGCTGCGTGATCTCTTCTCAGCTCACCGCTCAACCGCGGCGTGACCTCTCTCACCTCACCGCTCAGCTAGCCCAACCGCTCTCTCGTCCCTCCCCCTCCCCCACACACAACACGGCACGCAAAGCACACACATGCACGCACGCACCACACACCACAGCCGACACACACACACACACACAGCCACACACACATCAACACACACACACCACACATTGCCACGTGACGTGTCGCATACATTCCCGCAGCAGGCGTAATCGGCGGCGTGGTTCAAGCGACAATTTGCAGCCACTCGCACTGCCGAATTATTTCCTTATTGGAACCGTGTTGACCCGCGCATGCGCATCGTTTCCAGCAACTATCGCGGGCTGCGGGCTAATGCCCCCGGGTCCAGGTGAATAGATTAAAATCAAGAGTACATAATAGAGTTGCGAGTGCATCATAGAGATCTCTATTATGTACTCTTGTTAAATCAAGGAACCGAGCTGCTGTCATGAGATATAGATGATCGCACGAGGTTCCCACACACACGCATCTGTCACAGATACCTACACGATATCTGTAATAGTCATGACATCGGGGTTCACTTCATTTCTTGCTCTCTGCGTTCTACCCTTCTATCTGCCGATCTATGTATCTGTCTGTCTGTCTATATTTCTATCCATCCATCTATCTTTGTATCTATCTATCTATCTATCTATGCTATCTATCCTATCTATCTATCTATCTATCTAATCTATCTATGCTATCTTATCTATCCTATGCTACTATATCTTATTTATCTTATCTATCTCTATCTTATCTATCTATCTAGTCTATCTTCTATCATATATATCTAATCTCATATCTATCTATATCTATCTATTCATTGTCTATCTACTTTGATCTTTCTAATTTATCTAGTCATGTCTATCTATCTAATCTACTCATCTATCTATCTATCTAATCTATCTATCATCTATCTACTATCTATCTTAGTCGATACGATCTATCTATCTATATAATCTTAGTCTATCTTGTTTTTATCTATCTATCTATCTATCATATCTATCTAGACTAATCTATCTTATCTTATCTATCTAATCTACTCGATCTATCTATCAGATCTATCTTATCTTATCTATCATCTATCTATTCTATCTATCTATCTGATCCTATCTATTAATGCATTGTATCTATCTATCTACTTATCTGATCTGTCTCGTGTCCTTTCCGTCCGTCCGTCCTGACGCGTCGTTCGTTTGTCCCGTGTGCGTCCATTCATCCATCCACTCATCCATCCATTCATCCAATCATCCATCTAACCATCCAGTCAGCCATCCATCTATCCGTCCGTCCGTCCGTCCGTCCGTTCGTCCGTCCCAGCTATCCATTTATTTATCTATCGATCCGTTCTCCGAATTAGTTTTCTCTCTTTCCTTCACTCTTTCGCCACCTCTCTTTCTCGCTCGCTCTTTCTTACCGTCCTCGCTCCTATCCCTTTCTCTATATATCTCTCTATCCCCCGTCTTTCACTATCCGTAATTGTGAGACAGTTGGGTGCGTTCGGCGCTAATATTGCCTTGATTGTGAGAAAATGACGTCGGCGCAAATGCGAAAGGAGACCGGCCGATGCAATTAGCAAGATTCTATATCCGAAATTGGCGGCTCTTTATTTCGAGGAAGGAATTGAAGGAGGCGCCTGCATAACCGGTCGCGCCGTCGCCGACACACACACGCGCGCGCAAGAGCTGCGCGAATTCGATTACTCGCCGCTCTTTGCCGCGCATGGACATCGCTATCTGGCGGTTTCCAAACAAACCTTGTCGTTACCGGCGCGTTTCATGTGCCCCGGAGTGAGAGGAAGCGCGTGTTATATACGGCTTCACACGACCGCCGAGCGAGCTTTATACAAGCGCACGACTGAAGTCGCTCCGCTTACCCGACCGGTTCAAGGCAAATTGCATCGCCGGCGGTGGCCGCAAATGCTTTCCGTTAACCGATAGCCACTGTTTGCGGCCATCTTCTTACACAGCCGCGCGCAAGGCTGCGGATACGAAAACGAAGCGACGTGTGACGAGAAGCACAAAATATGCTTGTAAGCGGAGGCGCTTGCGATATCTATTGCAAACACGCGCGATGTTAACTTCCCCACTCACCTTAAGATAAACGATCTGCGCTGAATGAGGGGGTCATGCGACACAATCTTGCCACCGGCACGATCAGCATGTTAAAGCGAACTGCAATACACTATACTAACAATGCCGCAATGAAAATAATTGGCTCGGAAACCACGTCCGTATTGTGCTAGAAATCTGTAAAAACGGGCTTCGTGAATTCAATGTTGATCTTTGGCGTTATTCGAGATTGGTGCTATATGAAAACGGGTTGCGCTCTTGAATATAAGTAAGTAAGTAAGTAAGTAAGTAGTAAGTAAGTAAGTAAGTAAGTTAAGTAAGTAAGTAATAAGTAAGTAAGTAAGTAAGTAAGTACAGAAGTAAGTAAGTAAGTAAAGTAAGTAAGTAATAAGTAAGTAAGTAAGTAAGTAAGTAGTAAGTAAGTAAGTAAGTAAGTAAGTAACGAAGTAAGGTTAATAAGTAAGTAAGTAGAGTAAGAGTAATAGTAAGTAAGTAAAGTAAGTAACTAATGTAAGTAAAGTAAGTATAGTAAGTAATAAGTAGATAAGTAAATAGTAAGTTATGGATAAGTTAGTAAGATAAGTAAGTAAGTATAGTAAGTAAGTAAGTAGATAACTAAGTAGAAATAAGTAAGTAAGTAAGCTAAGTAAGTAAGGAAGTAAGTTAAGGTAATAAGGTAAGTAAGTAAGTAAGTAAGTAAGTAAGTAAGTAAGGAACTAAGTAAATAAGTAAGTAAGCAAGCAAGCAAGCAAGCAAGCAAGCAAGCAGGCAGGCAAGGCAGGCAGGCAGGCAGGGGCAGGCAGGGCAGGCAGGCAGGCACGGCAGGCAGGTAAGCAAGCAAGCAAGCAAGCAGGCAGGCAAGCAGGCAGGCAGGCAAGCAACCAAGCAAGCAAGCAAGCTAGCAAGTAAGCAAGCAAGTAAGTAAGTTAAGTAAGTAAGTAAGTACGTAGGTAAGTAAATAAGTAGGTAGCGAGGTAGGTAGGTGGTAGTAGGTAGTAATAGGAGGTACCAGGGTAGAGGTACGGGGTAGGTGGTAGGTAGGTAGGGCGTTAGGTAGTAGGTAGTAGTAGGTTAGTAGGTAGGTAGGTAGGTAGGTAGGTGGTTTAGCTGGTAGGTATGGTAGGTAGGAGGTA
>NW_014577128.1:107663-110445 GCF_000485595.1 Priapulus caudatus | reverse complement strand
TAGGCTTAGCGTTAGGTAGGTGAGGTTTAGGTAGTAGGTAGGTAGGTACGCGTAGGAGGTAGGGAGAGTATGGGTAGGTAGTAGGTAGGTAGGTAGGTGACGTAGGAGGTTAGGTAGGTAGGTAGGTAAGGTATGGTAGGTAGGTAGGTAGCTAGTACGGTAGGTAAGGTAGGTAGGTAGCGTAGGGTGAGTAGGTAGGTAGGTTAGGTAGGTAGGTACGTGGGTAGTAGTAGGATTAGGTAGGTGAGAGGTGTAGGTAGCTGTGGTAGGTGGAGGTAGGTAGGTAGGATAGGTAGTAGGATAGGTAGGTAGGTGAAGGTAGGTGCTGGTTAGGTAGGTATGGTAGGTAGGTGTAGTAGGTAAGTAGGTTAGGTAGCGTGAGGTAGTAGGCTAGGTAGGTAGGTAGGGAGGTAGGTTAGGTAGAGTAAGTAAGTAAGGTAAGTAAGTAAGGTAGTGAGAGTAGGAGGATGCAAGGTACGTAAGTATGCAAGTAATTTAAATAAATAGAATTAATTAATTACCGGATGCGCGCGTTGCTGTCATAGCGTCACGCTTCCGTAGAGGTGACCTGCAGCTTACCGCGAGTCACGGTGATGCCGGGTAATACACACGTCACTTCTCACGCAGACGTGATACGACGCGAGCGCGCCGGACATATGTTTAACGCGCCGCCGCTAACAGCGTCTTGGCGTTATCGTGATAATGTGAGCGTAAACCATTATTACCGTCAAGATATTATTACGCCTAGATCGAACGGTCGGCGTGCGATGCATACATCGCCATTAATAAAAACGCAAAGGCGTTTCTTTTTTCCGTGCTGCGGACTACTCGCAAAATGAACTTAAATCGCCGCGCGGACGCACACGCGCGCGCCTACGATTTACAAACATTTGTTCAGTTCTATGTTTCACATCGAGGTAAACCTATATGAGTAACAAAATGCGAGGAAATGGCGGAGGTATGCAGTAATCTCTCTGAGATATTATATCGTGAAAACGTATAGATATAGGCGAGTGGTGCGCGAACAGCGGAGGCTATATAGACGAACGAAGAATGTTATCGGCCGGATTTTTTTCCATCCGAATACAAAAATTGACTGAGAGAGCAGGAATTTTCTCAGCGTGAAACCTGACGCAGAAGCACTCGAGATCATAGCATTTATTGCTTAATTTGAATAATGTTTGCTTATTTGCACAAACCCACGAAGTTGATAAAATTCGCTCTATTCCCCAGCACTGTCATTTTACTCCGAATATCTTGGAGGACATCCATCAATAAACGACTAGAGACGGGTGGTTAGATTATGCACACGGGTGACTGCTGGTGTAGATAGGGATTCACAACACGCGCACACACCACACGCGCGAACGCACGCAACGAACGCGCGCCACGCACATGCGTAAGCTAAAACGAAGAGAGCAAGAGAGAGAGAGAGAGAGGGTAAGTGAGAGAGATCACGCAGCGTGAGCGGTGAGTGAGAGAGATCACGCAGCGTGAGCGGTGAGTGAGAGAGATCACGCAGCGTGAGCGGTGAGTGAGAGAGATCACGCAGCGTGAGCGGTGAGTGAGAGAAATCACGCAGCGTGAGCGGTGAGTATTCCCGCGGCGAGAGCAACGGAATGAGAGCATTCACGCTGTGCGCGCTGTAAGTGGTCACGTGATCACGTCCCGTCGGCGTGTGACGATGCTGTCGCCGGCACATGTGCGCGTGACACGCGCCCTAGATGCACCGCGCAGTCGTTCACTGTAGCAATAGCTCACCTAGGCTGATGGTGTACACACACATCGCCTTCTGATGTAGCAGCACACGCCCACGGCGTTGTTATGCTAGACGATGTGTCTCGTTGTTATGCGTGCACGCGCGCGCGCACGTGCACGCACGTGCATACACATACACCCACAAACGCACAGACGTACACACACGCACGCACGCACGCACAAGCAAACAAGACAACACAAGCAACAACAGCGTTTGAACTACAATGAACGACAAATGCCAGAACAAAATCTGTATGTTGTTCGTGACACGGGCGCTTCAGACGATATGAGCTGACAACCCTGGCCGCATGCGCTACTCTGATGAGCTATAGCTATATACCTAGTTAAAGCGTATCTGTGCGTGTGTGCACGAGCGGTTGGCCCGCACGTTTTGCGTGTGCGTGCGTGCATTCGCGCGTGCGTGCGTCTATGCCTGTGCCTCGGCGTACGTGTGTGTATGAGTGCGTCCGTGCGTGTGTGTTTCTGTTGGCGTGCGCTCGTGCGTGTACGTGTACGTGTACTTGTTCGTGTACGTGTGTACGTGCGTGCGTGCGTGCGTGTATGCGCGCGCGTTCGTGGCAAAGATACAGCGCAAGCACCTAACGCCTAAGACGGTGAAAACCAATCATTAAAACATCGCGTGTGGCTCTGTGTCGTCTGCAGTGCGCGCGCGTGCAGCCGCTCGTTTTGTTTCGTGGCATGCATCCATGCCATGCGCCGAGCGAAGGATTTTAGTCGACCCCATCAACACAAAGAGCTGCGACTTCACTTAGCCGACGCTTGAAACAACAAAGGCCGCTTTCGCTCTGAGGGTTATGCGAAATCGTCGGATAAATTTGCTCGGCGAGCGGCGATTGCGTTCGATGGCGAATGCAGGAATCGTGAGCGAGGGAAGAGCGCGCGCGAGCGGGGGGAGAGAGGAGGGGAGCGGTAAGTACATGCAACTACTGTGCACATCTAACGAACATAAATGCCAATATCAAGCTCCCTCCCTCTCCCCCCCCCTCTCTCTCTCCCTATGTCG
>NW_014577128.1:100090-107653 GCF_000485595.1 Priapulus caudatus | reverse complement strand
TCTCTCTCTCTCTCTCTCTCTCTCTCTCTCTCTCTCGCTGTAGGTTTCTCGCTGTCGCGCGCGCTCTCCCCCTCGCTCTGATTTTCACTTGTATGTCTTCCTATTTCTACTTCACTCTCTCTCTTCCTCTCTCGGTCACTCGCTCTCTCGTTTATATACATGTTTTTCCGGGCTTGTGGTTCAGACAACATGCAACAATCGCTACATTCCGAACACGCGAGGACGCTCGCGCTCGAAGCAAAGCCGTTTTCTGCTTTAATGGATTGTCTTTCTCCAAGAGCGTTCGTTTAGGGAATTACTAAAGCCCCTTTCCTTCTGCCTGACTCCCTCTGTCTCTTCGCTCTGACGCGCATGTGTGCGTACGCACAACGTTGCCTCGCGTGCTTATGTACGTACGGATGGTTTATTGTAATGCGGCGCGGCGCGTCCGAGTGCTTTCCAAGAATAGCAGAGAACCACTTCTCGAGTTTATTCAAATATTAGTTATTACCACTTGACATTGATTTACGTCAATTATTACGTAAACGGGGTCCGTGCCGAAGCAAGTCTGTATACTCGAATATAGCTGCATGCTCGTTTCGTTCGAGTGGAACGAACTAGACAACGTAGACAACATTTTCTGTCTTTTAAGCTCCATATGTTTAATGGCGGACGCTTCCTCGATAGACCGTCCTTTTCTGAAATTCACTCGTGGCGAGAATTGCGCTTAAAATAGAACTATTGAGGCGGTAATCACAACGGACATATTCTCGAAACGCTAACTTCTCTCTCATTGCAGTTAAAATTATAGTAACGTACGATAATATGTCTGCGTTTATAGGAGGCATAGATCTAGAAAACATTGCACCCTGCATCACCTGATCGCCGT
Organism: Priapulus caudatus; assembly: GCF_000485595.1. Classification (NCBI taxonomy): domain Eukaryota; kingdom Metazoa; phylum Priapulida; class Priapulimorpha; order Priapulimorphida; family Priapulidae; genus Priapulus; species Priapulus caudatus. Next base: position 106,785 of record NW_014577128.1, on the reverse strand, counting down.
CTACTCGTGACATTCTATCTCGTCGATTTATCAATTTCAGCGGTTGGATCAAAGATCACGCCCAGATCAATATGATGAAAAGGTCGCCTAGTCGCTATAAACAACCAAGAAAAAAATCCGCCCTTTCGCTATTGATATAGTTCAGAAAAGCGAAAATGGTCCCGTCTGACGAGGCAACGATTTCTTTGCGAAATCAGCTGCAAGTCGCGCGAAGCTCGATTCGACTGACAGGTGGGAATCAGTCACCTGTTACGAGTGCGCCGTGTAGTCGTGTACGTACATGGCGCTGCGAGCGCGCGTGCACGCGCTGCCTGCGTTGTCGACACTCGCAATCGCATGCTATTCACGCTCGTAGCGCGCGATCGATTGGCTTCTTAATGCATAGGTGAAATTTTTCCAAGCAAAACCCGTGCAGCGTCATCTCGCCGTGTCGCCGGCAGCAATTACGAACAATTAGCGCATGCAAATGTTTTTGACATAGATTCAATTTTGAAATTAACGTCGTTTTATTAACTTGAATTTTCTCCGTAACGCGCGTACGACGTCCAGCGATTCCGTTGCTGTTGTTTTCACGCTTGTACGCATTCCTGTCGACGTTTGACGCGTCGCACTTGTCACTGCGTCGCAGTTAGCGTCACAGACAGCCGCAAAACAACGTCACATGAATTGCGTCATGCCCGTCACTGCGTCACAGTTCGCGTCATTGCCCAATGCAGCCCCAAAACAGCGTGCACAGTGCCGTCAATGCCCGTTCACTTTGGCGGCGCAGCTCGCGTCAGGTCCGTCACTGCATCACAGTTCGCGTCAGGTCCGTCACTACGTCACAGCTCGCGTCATGCTTGGCGTCACTAGTCTCACTGCGGCGTCAGCAGCTCGCGTCAGGTCGCATCACTGGTCATAGTTCGCGTCGCCGCCGGCAGCCGGCGCGCGGGCAGTGTGCGTCCGCGCAACTGGGACCTACCTGTGTGTCGGTGATCTCGACTTTCAGCTCAAATCCACTGAGAACGTCCTTGTCCTTATTGATGGTCGCGCTGAGGCGAGCTTCACAGCCGGGATCACGCCGCGACCGATCTCGCCTTCCGGGGCCGTCGTGTTGACCGGGAAGAATCCCGCGATGACGAGCACGGACGGGCTATCCTGTTCCACGCCGTCTTTCGTCATCACCAACGTCGCCGCTCCGCCGACGGTGACAGAGAGCAGTGCGGTCAGCAGCGACACGCGGACGGCACTGCCCGCCATGCTGTCGCGGCAAAATGTTACCGATTCAGCACGCTATCGCGCACCTATCCGCCGACTGACCAGCGGTCACTGGTCCGCTGACTCACCGACCAGCTGAGTCACCGACTTACTGAGGCAACTACCGACCAGCCGAGTCACGCACCCACCGAGGCAGACCATCTAACCTATCGCCGAGTTACCCGATTCACCGAGGCAACCACTCGACCAGCAACGAGTTTACGGATTCGGCCGAGGCAACCACCGACAGCAGCCGAGTCACGGACACACGGCGAGGCACACCCGACAGCCGAGTCAGTCAGCGCGGACTCACGGAGGCAACCACCGACAGCAAGCCGAGTACCCGACTCACCGAGCCCACAACCGACGCAGGCCGTGTACTAACGCGACTGCAACCGAGGCAACCACCGACGCACCGAGTCAATCGCGACTCAGCCGAGGCCAGCCACAGCGACCACCGAGTTTCACCGACTCACCGAGGCAACCACCGACCAGCCGAGTCACCGACTCACCGAGGCAACCACCGACCAGCCGAGTTCCACTCGACATCACCGAAGGCAACCGACACGACCAGCCGAGTTACCGCCTCACGCGATGGCAACCAAGCCGAACGCAGCCGAGTCACCGACTCACCGAGGCAACCACTGACCAGCCGAGTCACCGACCCTATAACGATATACTGTCGTCGTCGGCAGCGGCGACGGCGGCGCTGTGATTGCTCGTAGTTCGCGGGCGCGTTCGCGTTTAGCTTCGCGGCTCGGCTGCTCTCTGCTGCGCACGGATGCGGACGATGTCACGCGGGGCCGCCGCCTTCTCCTCCTTTCCCTCCTCCTCCTCCTCCTCCTCCTCCTCGCACTGCTGCTGCTGCTGCTGCTGCTCCACGGGCGAACACCAACACCAACGGCGACGACAACTGCGCGCGTCTTGCGGCACACGGCGAGCGGCTACATCGCTGCGAGCATCACTTCTGCCGAGGACGACGGTAGCGGTGGCGGCTCGACTTTCACGCAAAAACATCGCTCCTAGAGCGTACAGTACCGAGTCCGACATGTGCGCTCGCCCGCATGCATGTGTGTGTGCGCGCGTGCGAAGGAGAGAGATCGCGTGCGAGAGCGCGAATGCTCGCCGAGCACGAGCGGTGGCGCTGCGCTCGCTGCCCGTGGCCGGCCGCAGGGCGCATGCGCAGCCGCGGGTCGGCCGGGTCTCGTTATTAACGCTGCTCAGCTGAAATTATGGATATTGCGATCTCTCCTTCCACAAATGATTAATGCAAATGAGCAATATCGCGCGCGCGTTATCTGCGCGCGTGCGTGCGCGCGTTCGTTATCTGCGCGCGTGCGTGCGCGCGTGCGTGCAAGTGTGTGGCGTATGTGCGGGTGTGTACGTACGTGCATGCGTTCGAGCGAGCGTGCGCGTGTGTGTGTGTGTGCGTCCGGGCGAACGGGCGTGTGTTGGCGTAATATGCAATTTCTCGCGCGGGAACCGGCGTTATAGCCAGACGTGTTTAATGCTGTTGCTGCTGCGCCCCTACTGCTGGTGCTGCTGCTGCTGCTGCTGCTGCGCCCCTACTGCTGCTGCGGCTGTGGCTGCTGCTGCTGCTGCTGCTGCGCCCTTACTGCTGCTGCTGCTGCTGCTGCGCCCTTACTGCTGCTGCTGCTGCTGCTGCTGCTGCTGCTGCTGCTGCTCATATTGCTTCTGCTGTTGCTGGGGATGCCGCTACTGCCTCTGCTTATGCCGCTGAAGCTGCAGCTGCTGCTGCTGCTGCTGCCACCGTCACTGCTGCTGCTGCTACTGCTGCCGCTGACGCGATTGTCATTGCCGCTGTTTTTGTTGCTGCTGCTGTTGCTACTGCGATAGATATAGCGCACAGGTTGCATCGCTGTGTAACGGAGGGAGATAGACATGCAGAGCACGACGCGTGGCAAATCGCATTTTTCCTCCCAGAACGACGGAGAGATTTGATAGCCGCGCCAAATTCGGAACGTGCGCGAAATCTCTGCACTCCGGCGGAGGCAATGCGATTACTGGCGGACTGCTACTGGTCCCCACACCTGGGGGCTCGCGCCGCCGCTCGCGTGCGAAATAGAATTGTACGGAGCCGAATAGCGATAATCGCATCAAATCGCATTTATCCATCATCGGTTGCCCTATCGATTGTCACTGCATGAAAAGTAACACCCTCTCGCTATACCCCGTATGCACCCACACGCACGCGCGAGCGCGCGAACCCTCACGCCTCTACGTACACAAGTAGGCGTGCGCTAGCACGCACGCACACACGCATGCACGCACGCAGCGGAATACGAACCCAGTCGTGGACAGACACGCAAACGCACACCCACATGCACACCCACGCGCGCACGCACACTCACACGCGCAAACACATGAAAACACGCGCGCGCACGCACGCACCCTTTTTTTTCTCTCCATTTGTCTCTAACTTGTGTCCGGTCAAGAAATGTCGAAATGTTAACCGCGTTTAAAGTTTAGTTGTTTAATCAGCAGAAAAAATGTTTTAATGATTTTTTTTACTCTCCCGCGAATGAGGCGCTAACCGACCGTAAAGGAAACATTGAAAATATTTTCCGACGTCATGCACTTGCTATTAACGTAGAAGCTTTTATTGATCTCTCTGTTACAACTAAGTTACATGACAGCTAATAGGTAAAAGTTAAAATTGCTGGAGCGTGCTTTTTGTTTGTTTGTATCTTGTGCAACAACTATATATATAATTTGTGTGTGTGTGTTTTTTGTTTTGTGTGTGTGTGTGTGTGTGTGGTGTGTGTGTGTGTGTGTGTTGTGTGTGTGCGTGTTTCGGTGTGTGTGGTGTGTGTTGTTGTGTGTGTGTGTGTGGTGTGTGTGTCTGTTGTATGTATAGTGTGTGTGGTGTTGTGTCGTGTGCGCGTGCGCAGCGTGCGCGCAGTGGTTGTGTGTGTGTGTGTTTTGTGTGTGTATGTGTGTCTGGTATGTATGTATAGTGTGTTGTGTGTAATGTGTGTGTGCCGCGTGCTGTGTGGGTGCTGTGTTGTGCGTGTGGTGTAGTGTCGCTGGTGTGCTGTGTGTGTCGTGTGGCTGCGTGTGTGCGTGTGTGCGTGTGTTGCGTGTGTGCGGTGTGTGCGTGTGTGCGTGTGTGGTGTGTGTTGTGTGCGTTGTGCGTGTGTGTATGTGTGTGTGTGTGTGTGTGTTGTTGTGTGTGTGTGTGTGTGTGTCTGTGTGTGTGTGTGTGTGTGTGTGTGTGTGTGTGTGCGTGTGTGGTGTGTGTGCGCATGTGTGTGCGTGTGCGGGGAGGGGGGGGGGGTTGACAGAGAGCGAGCGAACGCGAGACATTTATATAAGTATACAAGGACACTTCTCTCGTGAAATCCAACGGATCCGTTGGATTTCATATTTGTTGCACCTGGTCAGGAAATCGTTGCCGTAGTGAGCGAAGATGGTTATACAGTAAACTAGCAGAATCAATCTAGGAAATTTATCATGTGCGCGTGCAACGCCACACGCTATGCCATATCTATGTCTATCTGAGCACGTGAAACTGTGGAATGTATGAAATGCGTATTTATTGTAGCTGTCTCATATATGGGTTGTACAGAAGTGATACCGACATCGAAACGCCATGCACTAACACACGCACTCGCACGCTAGCGTAGGCAAGGCATTGCCAGTCAGAAATCTATCGCATATAAGGGATCGAAATCATTATAAGAGATGCAAAAAATCGGTTAGTTCGTAAGGAGATACTGAATTAGTAAATTCGAGAACCTATCGAAACGAACGTCAATGCAAACCAAAGATCTTCTGGAAATTTTGCCAAGATGAAATTTTAAGCCAATACTTACTGCATCCTTTCGGTGTGAGATGCTCAAATAGAGCTGATTTATTATAATTCAATACTCGTGGTCGCGATAGGAGTTGTGGGCAGTTAAGCTAATTATCTGCGTGATGGTAAAGTGCATACAGTAAACTAACGTCAGCAATAGCGCGGAAACGTGTTGTTCTTTGGATGTAACTGCTATACGCAAGCCTTCCTTACATCATGCTCTTATGTATTAGGTATGTATAATGCACGTGTATCTCGCACACTCAAACAGGCACACGCGCACGCACGCACGCACGCACGCACGCACGCACAAATGAGCGCAAACACACGCATACGCACACGCACCCATGCACGAATGCGCGCACAAACACGCACGCGCGCACGTACGCAGTAGCGGTCTTCTGTACTGGGGACGAGTGACGTCTATTTCATCGCTGTAAGATGGGAACCCAAGAAATCAGATTAGCAAGCGAATCATGACGACATATCTACAATAGTGGCGCTAATAGTTGGCGAGGATATCACACGCCGGATTACGCGTGCCGTTGTCATTAATGAAATCCATCTATTTAAACAGGAATTTAGAATGAATTCGCTGCGTGCGGTGATTATAGACACTGCGCTGCACCCGCCTGTTTACCGAGTATTGTCGCTGTCATTAAGAACAAACATGTAATCACGGATAACAGTTATACGATGAGATAAAAGCGAAAAAATCATATTGAAACCGAAATGCGTTATTCAAGCTACCGCCACAAATCTCTATACTTTAGTCGCGGATACTACACTATACTCTACATTTCAGACCGAAAGTATTCAGTAAACTGTGCAACATGTGTATGCAGAGCAGGATTTCTGTAGAGCTTTCTTTACAAAATTTTATTCATTTTAAAGTACATTCATTTAGGCGACAGGAGTTCGTTTAGGTATTACGGTGGTGGGAAATGAGCCAATCAGCGCTGGGACAGGAGAGTCGGGAAGCGGAGAGAGGAACAGCGCAGGGAATGAAATCGTTTTTCAGTGTATGCATGCGCTTGAATTTGTTATTTCTTATTAGAAATGCTTGGAACTTTTTGCATTTGTTAATTTCAGAAACTAGAATCTCTGCTGAATTCGACAGTGTAAGCGGCTCGTTCGGGGGTGCGTTGCTTGGGCGGCCGGGAAATCTTCGAAGGAAGCCTACTTTTTCGCGTAAAATGACATTGCAAAGGGGCCATTTCGAGTGCGTGCCGGCAAAAGCTTGTTTACAAAAAAACGATTGAAGAATTTTTGAGTTAACAACATATATGGTGTCACTTGCGACGTGGATTCAGAGGATGTCATTGTGGTTTCTCAAAAAAACTTCTGCTGAGTTATGGGAATTTTTTCGTAAGTATTGCCCGCCTATGGGAAATGATTTCCCAGTGTGATACCTTTATGAGAAATGCGCTTCGGGCGCCACACATCGACAAGATGAGGAACCATTCGTGCTGTATCATAAACTTGGAATGTCTTCGCTGCGACTGTTCTAATTCCTCATTTCGTGCTCTTTTTCTTTCTATTTTTCTCTCTCTCTCCTTCTCTCTCTCTCTCTCTCTCTCTGTCTGTCTGTCTCTCTGTCTGTCTGGCTGTCTGTCTGTCTGTCTGTCTGTTTGTCTGTCTG
>NW_014577128.1:95836-100080 GCF_000485595.1 Priapulus caudatus | reverse complement strand
CACACACACACACACACACACACATATATATATATATATATATATATATATATTGTATTTTCTAGCGGCTGGCTGCATGCACGCAGGTGGTGGAAAACCGCAAGCATGCCGGCCCGCGAAGCGACCGTCAGTGTACACGATCCATTTACGTGCTTCGTTTTCGTTGCGTAGCCCCGGTGAGGTGGTAGCTCCGTCAGAGACCGTAGAGTCCGGCTGCAGCAACACACGACACAAGAAGGCAAGAGCACCTTATTGCGACCGTTTAATCCCCGGCGAGCTGTGTCCTGTGTACAATCCACAAGATAGAGTTAACTGTTGTCTTGTGTTGTCTCGTTGTGGAATACGTGCGCACCTGTATTGTCCTGGATTATATTTAGTATTGTAATTGGATGGTGCGTAGAGTAAACGGATGGCAAGCCAAGTACTGTAATATTCCGCGTTGTTGCTTCTTCTGGCACTGCCATATTTGTGCATGAAGGAACCTGCGTCTGCGGTTGAAGTATAGCATCCGATATGTAACCCCTGTGGGACGATCACGGCCCGATCCACACCCACAAGTAGAAAACCTTACAATATAACCGGCTGAAAATAGCGTACGGTAATGTCATTCCCGCACTGGGCGTCGATAAGGCAGGTACATGAGAGCAGCTGCATCAACTACAAACCACGCAACTCCGTTAGCATCCCGTGCGATGTGCGTGCATAGCCACAGCTTGGCAGCTAACGCAACATCCGCTGGGACACGCACTATATACCTCCGTTTTGTGTGCGGCAGATATCGGCCATGCCATTCACCGCAACCACGTCAGGTGTAGAGGCAGTCATAGCAACTACGTCAGGTGTAGAGGCAGTCATAGCAACCGCGTCAAGTGTAGAGGCAGTCATAGCAACCACGTCAGGTGTAGAGGCAGTCATAGCAACCACGTCAGGTGTAGAGGCAGTTATAGCAACCACGTCAGGTGTAGAGGCAGTCACACTAACAACGTCAGGTGTAGAGGCGGTCATAGCAACCACGTCAGGTGTAGAGGCAGTCATAGCAACCACGTCAGGTGTAGAGGCAGTCACACTAACAACGTCAGGTGTAGAGGCAGTCATAGCAACCACGTCAGGTGTAGAGGCAGTCATAGCAACCGCGTCAAGTGTAGAGGCAGTCATAGCAACCACGTCAGGTGTATATGCAGTCATAGCAACCACGTCAGGTGAAGAGGCAGTCATAGCAACCACATCAGGTGTAGAGTCATAGCAACCACGCCAAGTGTAGAGGCAGTCAGAGCAACCACGTCAGGTGTATATGCAGTCATAGCAACCACGTCAGGTGAAGAGGCAGTCATAGCAACCACATCAGGTGTAGAGGCAGTCACACTAATAACGTCAGGTGTAGAGGTAGTCATAGCAACCACTCTGGATACATCGGCTTGACATCGCATGTCAGTGGCTACTTTTACAGCAACCGTGTGTCTTTTACTGGTCGGTCCGCGTGGCTCCGATTAAAACAACCATCTGCGGATCTCGGCTATTTCCTGGCTAGAAAAACGTGTGTACATGACGTTGTAATGTGTACAAGCAACCCCACTGTTGTATGTGTGACGTGGGCAATGCACGAACGACTACGTGTATCAGTGTCACAGCAAAAACATCACATGCAGCTCATGCAACGGAGTTTAGAGCTTAGTGTAGCGTGTCAGATTACGAACTGGCCTAGACTCCAGACGCGATGGAGTAAAAACTGAGAGTGTACAGAGTAAATCTGTCTTATACGTAGCCAGCCGACATGCCGTGGTATGTAAGTGATGTAGAAACCGGAACATCTCTGAGGTATTTGGGGGACGGGGTTTATCCAGCTCTGCGTGTGTGTGTTTGTGTGTGAGTGATTACGTGCCCGTACGATAATTTATTTCGAACGCGTGCGGCAAGTATGCATCCTATCGGTTTATACGAGAAATGTTTGCGAGAACAAAATATGCATCCGTGCCTCACAGACTATACATAATATACACAATATGTATGTGTGTATATATATATATATATACACATATATACAAAATCTTATAATACATCTGCATACTACATGCACCACCGCAAGAACGGTTATATCGAGCATTATAGATGTTCTCGTGAATGCGAGAAAGATTACTTCTCGACTAGTGGTCTCTGTAGTTAGTAGCGTACAGTTTGCATATTCTCACATGATAATGAGCTGAGCTCGACCAGTGCGCATACCTCAGCAGGTCGATGCCTTTTCGAAGTAAAGCGTTCACGTCAGTCAGCTACCAATTAATTTTTTTTCCATTTTGTTTAGTTTGCTCTGCTTCGAACAGTTGATGTGGTTTTCAAGCCCAGCCATGCACCATTGATCGGCCTATGTTCTGCCGAGATACTTTACGTGCTGGCAGAAGAAGATGGGTCTCTATCTCTCTCTCTCTCACTCACTCTCTCACTCTCTTTATCTATCTATCTATCTATCTATCTATCTATCTATTTATCTATCTATCTATCTATCTATCTATCTATCTATCTATCTATCTATCTATCTATTTATCTATCTAGCTATCTATCTATCTATCTATCTATCTATCTATCTATCTATCTATCTATCTATCTATCTATCTATCTATTTATCTATCTATCTATCTATCTATCTATCCATCTATCTATCTATATATCTATCTATCTAGCTATCTATCTATCTATCTATCTATCTATCTATCTATCTATCTATCTATCTATCTATCTGTCTATAGAATGGTAGCAGTGCGGTGCGCTTGGTCAAACACTCGGAGATACTATATGAATACGGGCACAGAACTGCCATATCTAAATGCATGAAAATTTAATAATCGTCGATATATATAAAGAGAGCGCGTACAGAGCGCTTCAATGCATTTCACGTGAGCCACGCATACATTGATTACGAATTTCGTGAGCGCGCGTGTACTCGTCGTTTTCGACGCGTTTAATATTAGAATTCGCAATAATTCGTCAACTGCGTAATATAACGGGCGGGACCAACTCTCGAGTCTTTTCTCGCCATTGTTTCGTAATATTATTATTGCTCCCAGATATCCAACTCAGACCAAGTTACAAGACCAAGACCAGACCAAGACCGTTACCAGACCAAGTGGCACATATTACACGGAGGTATATATAATATATATATATTATAAATATATATATATTTATATATACATATATATATATTTACATATATATATATATATTTACATGTATACATATAATATACGCTGTGTATGAGATGTGCGTCTCTAGTCAATCATATGTTTTCCGTGATTAATTATTAACGGTTATCGCTCATTATTATTCATAAGAAAACAGCGGTAGCGCATTAATATTGAAAAATGCTCCAAGATTCGTCGGCTCCATCTTGCAGCATCGTAGTTATATACCACGTACAGACTGCCAATTTGATATGGTATTAAACTGGTGCGGGGCAGGCGCGCACCAAATTCGCGCTGGCCCGCAACAATTTGGCTCCGCTAATGAAGGATGACCAGGCCCGGGATAAGTTATCCCGCACCAAGCTGTGTTTGTATGCAACACGTAGGCCAGACCCGGTGCCAAATCACAATACGCGTGCCCTTATTTAGGTCACGCAACCTACAATTGCTGTCTGCGGGGTGACGTGGCGAGCTGAACTGAGAACTGACGACTCATTTAATGTAGGATCAAACATGCAGTCTGTACGCTACGAGTTGGCGCGCGCCAGGCGCGCGGCAGTTTAATACCATACCAGTTAATACCATATCAAATGTTGCAGTCTGTACGGGGTAATATATGCAGCGATACGCGCCGAGCTATACGCAACGATCGCCGCTATACACTGCTCACGACACTCCCACGTCTGCAATGCGATGATGCAGACGATGTGCGATGATTGCGGGGCAGACACGTATAGGCTAATGTAAGTAATAACTGTAATTGCTAATCGCGTTACTAAACTCCTACGCGCCGTGCTCACTTAATTCGGTGCCTGGGCGTGCGTGTGCGTGCGTGCGCGTGTGTGAATGTGTGTGTGTGTGTGTGTGTGTGTGTGTGTGTGTGTGTGTGTGTGTGTGTGTGTGTGTGTGTGTGTGTGTGTGTGTGTGTGTGTGTGTGTGTGTGTGTGTGTGTGTTGTTGTAGTGTGTGTGTGTGCCCGTGTGTGTGTGTGTGTGTGTGTGTGTGTGTGTGTGTGTGTGTGTGTGTTGCTCCTTCTCCTTCTCTTTCTCTCGCGATTTTCCACTCACTG
>NW_014577128.1:91545-95826 GCF_000485595.1 Priapulus caudatus | reverse complement strand
TCGGGTGTGTGTGTGTGTGTGTGATGTGTGTGTGTGTGTGTGTGTGAGTGTCTGTGTCTTCGTGTGTGTGTGTGTTTGTTTGTATTATTAGTTGTGTGTGCGTGTGGATCTGCTGTGTGTGTATTTTGGGTTGATGTGTGTGGTGTGTGTGTGTGTGTGTGTCGCTGTGTGTGCGTGGGTGTGTGTGCGTGACTGCGTGCGTGCGGGCGTGCCTGCTTGCTTGCATGCGTGTGTGCGGTGTCCGTGCGTGTGTTCGTGCGTGCCTACCTGTGTGCGTGTGTGCGGAGTCCGCGCTTGCGTGCGTGCGTGCGTGCATGCGTGCCTGTGTGTGCGGTGTCCGTCCGCTGTGTGCGTGACTGCCTGCCGTAATGACCGTGTTGTGCGGTATCCGTTGCGTGAAGTGTATGCGGTGTCTGTGCACGCGTGTCGTGTGCGTCTCGCAGGTTTCAAACATTTAACCCGAAGACTTAGTGGCCGGCGCTGATGGAAACCAGTTTTGCTTTGCCTCTTAAGATTGAGACCAATGATCGCCGCACGTGATCGCATTTAGTGGACAGCGAGAGAGACCGAGGCGGTCGCCGCTTCAGTCCCGGCGATAACGAAATCGCAAAAAAGAAGGCCCATTCGCGCGGGCTCTACTTGCGAGTACAAAGCAGCTGGCGCTCTGAGATACCCGCTGCTAGCTTTAACTTAAATGCATTCGACTCTAATAAATTCGACTTTAATTCATGAGCCGCCGACTCGATAGGACTGAGTGGGCGAGTGGCGATTAGAACCTCGCCAAGCCCATTTGCGAACTGAAACTATTCGTCACTGGGAGCGCGAAGATCAGCGCGTGCGGACGACAGCGACTTAAGCGGACCGTTTCACGCGCGACGCAGACGTGTTCTTATTATGGCGCGGAAATTGCGGTATCGAAATCGCATTACTTAAACAGTTGAAATCGCCTCGGAAAAAGTAGTTTTGCATCGTAGTGATAACGCTGGCATCCCAATGATTGACGTTCGTGCAGAGAGATTGCGTTCCTTTTTACCCACGCTGCGGTTTTCTTACAAGTTCAATACGTGCAGCACCGTAATTGAGGAACGGACTAATTCGTGACTCTATACGCGAGAAGACAGTAATTATGCGATTGCTACTTGAGACACGGCGGCCCGCGCAATATTCCCTTCGCATATTCGTTCGATTTTACAAAGAAACCGTATTAGTTTTGCCGTGTTCCCCGGCTAACGGCAATTTAGGCGAAAACTTTATAGGAGCTCGCTTGCCTCACGCAAGTTCAGATGCGAGAGACTGAGAATCTTCTGTGCCCGCGACACTTGTTAATGAACGCGCAAGCAGCGCGCATTGAAACGCGTGCGACGATATGCTGTTGGAACATGAGCCCGATCGCAAATATGTGTGCATGTGTCGAATATGCATGTGTGTGTCCATGCGTGCGTGGTGTGGGTGGTGTCGTTCCTGTTGTTGTGTGCGTGCGTGCCTGCGTGTGTGCATCGTGTGTGCGTGACAAGGCTGTGTTCCCTGCGTGCGTGCGTGTGTCGTGTGGTGTACTGCGCCGCGACGCATGACCCGACGTGTTGCGCTTGACCGTGCGGTGGGTGTTGTGCGTGCGCGTAGTGTATGTGTAAAACGTATTTTGTGTGCGGCGTGTGTGCGGTGTGCGGTTCGTGCGTGTGTGTGTGCTGTTAAATAATTTTCCTGTAGATCGAGTGTGTGCATGTGTAGGTGTGTTATTGGGAGGGAAAGTGTGCGTGCGTACGATAGCGATATGATTTTGATCTCTTTTCGCTTACGATTGGGTCAGATAATGTTAAAAATGCGCTCTATCAAATGAATCGGGCAGACTCGTACAAGCCGCAACAAACGATATCGAGAAAACCAGAGGCGTGAAGTCGGACCGATGAAAGCGCGCAATCTATTTGCCGTGTCGTGCGCATGCCATCACTACGCTAGTCGAGAATGTTTCCGTCTGCTCGCTGGCACGCACGCACGCACACACGCATCCACGCAGCCAACGGGCACGCACGCACGCACGCGCGCCACGAACGTGCGCATCATCACGAAAATCCGATTACGTAAAGGTTTGTGTAATTAAATACTATATAATAAGAGACCCGACTATCACTGCGCATGGTCATAGTATCATCATGTATATTATGACACGCCCGGTGCATCGCGAGCCCAGGTCGCCGCACGCGTGTGTTCGGCTTTGTATGGAGCCCCAAAGTCAACCAATCCACCGTCGGCGGCGGGTTTGGCGATCTAGAGAGACACCTCGACGGTAAGTCCAGGGCGTAGTAAAAGATCGGGCATTGCGCAATACATCCAAGTACTGCACACTGAATCGCTTCGCATCGTACTGGGGCATAACCCTTTGATGCTAGGAGAAGGTGGTTGTAATTAAACTTGATCTCGCTGAACACTGTCTGAGAGCCACGAGAAATACCTATCAAGCACGTCATCCGGATATTTTTTTTTGGGGATATTTAGAAAATTTGTGATATTTAGAAAATTCCTTAATATTTAGAAGATAAAAACACAATTTTCTCAAATATTAAGAATTTGTAAGAATGAGTTTCTCCTTTTCTGTTAAGAAAAACCATCCAGCGGTGCAAACTGTTTTCAAAAGGTTTGCACAATTTTTTTTGCACAAAATAAATGTTTAAAAGACATTACGTTGAAATAACTAAGAAATTTAGAAAAATTTTGGGGATATTTAGAAAAAAAATTGAGATATTTAGAGATTTTTTGGAGAATTTCCGGAAAGATATTTAGGCAATTTTTCGAGATATTTGTATCTAAGCCTAACACAGCCCCAAGTTAATCTACGTTAATCTACGTTAATTCACGTTAATCTACGTTAATCTACGTTAATATACGTTAATCTACGTTAATCTACGTTAATCTACGTTAATCTACGTTAATATACGTTAATATACGTTAATCTACGTTAATCTACGTTAATCTACGTTAATCCACGTTAATCTACGTTAATCCACGTTGATCTACGTTAATCTACGAGTCATAACTACGCCAGCAGAGAGAGATGCGAGAGCGTTTCCGCTTTGTGAGCGCGGTCCACGTAAACCCGTCACTTCCAGCGCTCCCCTCCCGCCCACGCGAGATCCTCCTCGTCTCCCACGTCAGCTTTCCCGCCCCCACGGAAGCCACGCCGCCCCCACAAGAGCCTCCTTGCCCCATGAGAGCTGCCATGTCCCTCGCCAAGGCTACACCACGCGTGCAGCTTACGCTCGCGCTAAGGGTTACGGTTCCGTTCGTCTGCTTCCGCGTCCGCTCCGCGGATATGACGTTAACGGAAAGTCGAGCGAGACAGTTGGCATGCCGTTGCAAGCCGACGCACTTCCGGCAGCATGAATGTTTCATTGCGAAAGAAACGCTTTCGTCTGGTGTCGCCAGCGCTGGGTAAAATGGTGAACTATGCGATCATCGCCGTGTGGTTGGCGAGCTGTTGCGGCTGCTACCGCGCAATAAAAAGCGAATAATAATTTTGCGGAGAGATGTCGTTATCATTGTAAAACTCTTGTCGATGTCAGAGCGCGCCATTACGATCGTGGTCGCGTTAACTTCGTTACAGCGGCGCGCATGGGGAAATCAAGTCTCTCACACGCCATCTTTTAAGAGTTTGTTGATGAACTTGCACTTCCACTGAAACGTCTACCTTTCAGCGAGGCATTATTTATTTACAACGATATTGTTTAACGAATTGTAATTAGTCTCATAATCGACCGCAGCGGTATCAGCCGGCTACAACGATATACGCGGCGATTGTATATCGACTTTTTTGCTGTGTTGGCGAGACCTATGATTTACAGCACACCCGTTTAAAAATTAAATAGTCTCCGCTTCGTGGCTTCGACGTCTAATCAAATCATGAACTCACAAACCAACTAAAACCTGACGAATCAGACGTACAGTTCATATATATATATTATATATAGCGCACGCGACGCAAGCGCGGACGTCCCAGCAGCACACGCCCACACAGGTAGGCACGCACGAACACACGCACGGACACCGCACACACCATGCAAGCCAAAGCAGGCACGCGCCGCACGCACCGCAGTCAGCGCACACACAACCCCACGCACACACAGCGACGCAACACACACACACACCACAAACATCAACCCAAAATACACACACAGCAGATCCACACGCACACACAACTAATAATACAAACAAACACACACACACACGAAGACACAGACACTCACACACACACACACACACACATCACACACACACACACACACCCGA
>NW_014577128.1:86592-90861 GCF_000485595.1 Priapulus caudatus | reverse complement strand
ATCCATCTCATCCACTCATCCATCATCCATCCATCATCTCATCATTCCATCCATCCATCCATCCATCACATCCACCTCATCCTATCCATCATGCCATCCATCAATCCATCCATACCCATGCCACTTTCCCCACCTCATCCATCATCCCAATCCATCATCCATCCATCCATCTCATCCATCCATCATCATCGCTCATCCATCATCTCCACCACTAATCCATCCCCATCCATCCATCATCCATATCATCATCCATCCATCCATCCATTCATCATCCACTGATCAATCTCCATCATCCCATCCATCTATCCATCATCCATTCATCCATCCATCCATCATCCATCCCATCCACCATTCCATTCATCTAATCTGTCTGACCGTTCCGTCCGTCCGTCGTCCAGTCCGTCCGTCGCTCCGTCCGTCCTCCATCTATGCTATCTATCTACTATCTTCTATCTAGTCTACTCTATCTATCTATCTATCTATCTATCTATCTATCTATCTATCTATCATTCTATCTTATCTATCTTATCTATCTATCTATTATCTATCTTATCTACTTATCATCATCTACTCTATCATCTATCCTATCTATATATCTATCTATCTATCTATCGCTATCTATCTATCTATCTATCTATCTATCTATCTATCTATCTATCTATCTATCTATCTATCTATCATAACAGTCTATCTATGCTATTCTACTTATCTATCTATTCTATATTTCTTCCTTTCTTCTCTTCGTTATTTCTTCTCTCTCTCATTGCTGGCGTGCTATAAACGATTTTGGACTGCAAAGTGACTGCGTACTAAATCGAGACTTCACCTGCAAAAAGGTCTTCGCACGCTGCTGTATATATCGCATGCATGTGTGATCATTTTTTTTGCGTACTAGCGGTCGCGTGCCCGGTCTGTGGGGAGGGAGCACTACAAATGATGATACTCCGTATATCTGTACAACATCTACATTTCCTGACGATCGAGTGGAATTTGGGCAAATGCGTCCCTATAGGTGTTCCTGCGCAGTATAGGCTCATGACTGGATTTGATTTTCCAGGGTGTCTACTCTTCGCGGCCGTCTACCGAGCCGACGACTGCACGGCTTAGCGACGAGCTGAGCGACGAGGCTTTAGGCGACCGCGCACCAAGGGCCATCGACGGGACCGTTTGGGCGCGCAAAAGCGCTTCCATGTCCACGGCGCTTAACCACCCAGGCATCAGCACGGACCACCCGGCTACACGGACTAATACGATTAACCGCACGAGTACAAAGACGAGCTGCGATACAAAGACGACTACAACTACTAGCAACCTGTACACTACTAGACAACATACAAACTACTAAGAACCTTAAACTACTAGACAACATTACAACTACAAGAACGACCTACCGACTGCAGACATCTTACAAACGTACTAAGCAACTTTCACGACTACAGACGCCTCGACTACAAGAGACACCCCACAAACAACAGACAACCTACAACCTTACTAGGCAACCTACACTACAAGACGGCCATCAACTTACTAGCACACCTCGAACTACAAGGACACCGACCTACGACTGCAAGCGGCCTACGACTACAAGACGGCCTACGACTACAAGACGACCTACGACTACAAGATTACCTACGACTACAAGATTACCCACGACTACTCCACATGCGATCAGATATTCAGCTAGCACAAGTACTAGCGTGACGGCGGCGACGACGCAGACCGCTCGCAAGACGACGCACCTGCGACATCATCGCCAGAGCACGGGCAGCGCACGGGCGCCGACTCGCCGCCCGCCGCCGACGCTCGGAACACGCGGGCATCGTCGGCATTGTCGTCGCCCGTCATCTGTCGTCGTCGGCCTCGTCGTCGGAGGCGGCGTCGTCTTCCGACGCTTCCGGCAGCGTGTATAGGCGCGCGCTGAGCTCGAACTTTAACAGCGACACGGACTACCTGACGAACGACGACAGTGTTGCCGACGACTACCTGGTGTGATTGTGGAAAGCCGTTCCATTGCGGCACGAGCGAGGTCTAGGCTGGCCTGCCGCCGCCGCCGCCGCCGCCGCCGCACGCCGCCCCTTCGCGAATCGTGCCTGTTTTTTTAAGATATTTATAACACTTGAAAGAAATCGTGTAAGTTATTTTGATTGTGGTGAAAATCGAACGTCAGCCGCATAGCGATCATATATATATATATATATATGCGTGTGTGCGTGTGTGCGTGTGTGCGTGCCTGCCTGCCTGCATGCGTGTGTGCGGTATCCGTGCGTGCGTGTATGCGGTGTCTGTGCATGCGTGTGTGTGCGGTGCTCGCAGGTTTAACATTAACCCGAAGATTAGTGGCCGGCGCTGATGGAACGTTTGCTTGCTCTTAAGATTGAGACCAATGATCGCCGCTACGTGATCGCATTAGCTGGACAGCGAGAGAGACCCGAGGGGTCGCCGCTTCAGCTCCGGCGATAACGAAATCGAAAAAAGAAGCCCATTCGGCGGGCTCTACTCAGTACAACGCAGCTGGCGCTCTGCAGATACCGCCGCTCTAGTTTAATAAAATGCATTCGATCTAAAATTCGACTTTAATTATGAGCGGCGACTCGTAGGACTGGTGGCGAGTGGCGATTAGAAGTCTCGCAAGCCCATTTGGAACTGAACTATTCGACTGGGAGCGCAAAGATAGCGCGTGCGGGCGACGCGACCTCTAGCGACCGTTCACGCGCGGACGCAGACGGTTCTATTTGGCGCGGAATTGCGACGAAATCGCCTTTAAACATTGAAATCGCTCGGAAAAGTAGTTTTTGCATCGAGTGATAACGCGGCGTCCCAATGATGACGTTCGTGAGAGAAATTTGCGTTCCTTTGTACCCACGCTGCGGCTCTTACAGTCAATACGTGCAGACCGTATAAGGAACGGACTAATTCGTGGAATCTATACGCGAGAGACAGTAATTAGCGATGCTACTTGAGCACGCGCCCGCGCATATTCCTTCGCATATTCCGTTCGATTTTAAAAAGAAACCCGTTGTTTTGCCCGTTTCCCCGGCAACGGCAATTTAGGCGAAAACTTTTAGGAGCTCGCTTGCTCACGCAATCAGATGCGAGAGACAAGAATTTCTGTTTCCGCGACACTTTTAATGACGCGCAAGCGCGCGCATTGAACGCGTCGAGATATGCGTTTTGGAAACATGAGCCGATCGCAAAATGTGTGCATGTGTCGAATATGTGTGTGTCCATGCGTGCGTGTGTGGGTGTCTTCCTGTGTGTGTGCGTGCGTGCCTGCGTGTGTGCATGTGTGTGCGTGTGTGTCCCTGCGTGCGTGCGTGCGTGTGTGTGTGTGCGTGTATGCGTGTGCGCTTGCGTGCGTGGGTGTGTGCGTGCGCGTGTGTATGTGTAAATGTATTTGTGTGGGCGTGTGTGCGTGTGTGCGTGTGTGCGTTCGTGCGTGTATGTGTGCTGTTAAATATTTTCCTTTAGATCGAGTGTGTGCATGTGCGTGTGTGTATTGGGAGAGGAAGGCGCGTGCGTACGTAGCGTATGTTTATCTCTTTTCGCTTACGATTCGGGTCAGATAATAAAAAATGCGCTCTATCAAATGTATCGGGGACTCGTACAAGCGCCAACAACACGTATCGAGAAGAACCGAGGCGTGAAGGTCCGACGATGAAGCCGCATCTATTTGCCGTGTCGTGGCGCTGCCATCTACTACCGTAGTCGAGAATGTTTCCGTCTGCTCGCTGCACGCACGCACGCACGCACGCACGCACGCACGCACGCACGCACGCGCGCACGAACGTGCGCATCATCACGAAAAATCGATTACGTAAAGGTTTGTGTAATTAAATACTATATAAAAGAGACCCGACTATCACGCGCATGTTCATATATTCATCATTATATTATGCCACGCCGGTGCATCGCGACCCAGTGTCGCCGCACACGTGTGTTCGGTTTGTATGGAAAGTCAACCAATCCACCGTCGGCGTGTTGGCGATCTAGAGAGACACCTCGACGTAAGTCAGTGCGTGTAAAGATCGGGCATTGCGCATACATCAATACTGCACTGAATGCTTGCATCGTACTGGGATAACCCTTTGTGTACGGAGAAGGTGGTTGTAATAAAACTGATCTCGCTGAACACTGGTCGGGCACGAGAAATCCTTCAAGCACGTCATCCGGATATTTTTTTGGGATATTTAGAAAAATCTGGATATTTAGAAAATTCCTTAATATTTAGAAGATAAAACACAATTTTCTCAAATATTAAGAATTTGTAAG
>NW_014577128.1:84699-85681 GCF_000485595.1 Priapulus caudatus | reverse complement strand
GTCGTAGGTAATCTTGTAGTCGTAGGTCGTCTTGTAGTCGTAGGCCGTCTTGTAGTCGTAGGCCGTCTTGCAGTCGTAGGTCGTCTTGTAGTCGTAGGTTGCCTAGTAGTTGTAGGCCGTCTTGTAGTCGTAGGTTGCCTAGTAGTTGTAGGTTGTCTTGTTGTTGTGGGGTGTCTTGTAGTCGGAGGCCGTCTTGTAGTCGTGAGTTGCCTAGTAGTTGTAGGATGTCTTGCAGTCGTAGGTCGTCTTGTAGTTGTATGTTGTCTAGTAGTTGTAGGTTGTCTAGTAGTTGTATGTTGTCTAGTAGTTGTAGGTTGTCTAGTAGTTGTAGGTCGTCTTGTAGTCGCAGCTCGTCTTGTACTCGTGGGTAATTCTGTATTATTCGTGGGTAGCCGGGTGGTCGTGCTTGATGCTGCGGTGGTAAGCGCCGTGGACATGGAACGCTGCACGGTCGTCGATGGCCTTGGTGCGGTCGCTAAGCTCGTCGCTAAGCTCGTCGCTAAGCTCGTGGCAGTCGTCGGCTCGGTAGACGGCCCCGACGACGTAGACAACCCTGGAAAATCAATCAGCATGAAGCCTATACTCGCAGGAACACCTATACGTGCGACGCATTTGCCAAATTCACCTCGATCGTTCAGCGAAAATGTAGATGTGTACATGATATTACGGAGTATCGTATTTGTAGTGCCTCCCCTCCCCCACCGACCGCACCGCGCCCGCTAGACGCATATCAACATGCATGCGATATACAGCGCGTGCGAAACCTTTTTGCAGGTGACAGTCTCGATTTAGTAGCAGTCACTTTGCAAGTCAAATCGTTATAGCACGCACAGCAATGAAGAGAGAGAAAGAAATAACGAAAGAAAGAAAGAAAGGAAGAAATATAGATAGATAGATAGATAGATAGATAGATAGATAGATAGATAGATAGATAGATAGATAGATAGATAAATAGATAAATAGATAAATAGATAAATAGATA
>NW_014577128.1:61169-83968 GCF_000485595.1 Priapulus caudatus | reverse complement strand
TGGATGGATGAATGGATGGAATGGATGGATCGATGGATGAATGGATGGATGGATGGATGGATGGATGGATGGATGGATGGATGGATAAATGGATGGATGGATGGATGGATCGATGGATAGTTAGATAGATAGACAGACAGACAGACAGACAGACAGATAAACAGATAGATCGATAGATAGATAGATTGATAGATAGATATATAGATAGATAGATAGATAGATAGATAGATAGATAGATAGATAGATAGATCGATCGATCGATAGATAGATAGATAGACAGACAGATAGATAGATAGATAGATAGATAGATAGATAGATAGATAGATAGATAGATAGATATATAGATAGAAAAATAGATAGATAGATAGATAGATAGATAGATAGATAGATAGATAGATAAACGTGCGCGCGGAACGTGTATATGTTACACTATAGATTGTGTCGTCGCGAAAACTGCGCCCTGGAATTTGTATTTAGTTCGGCGAGGCGAGGCACACCTCCCTAGCTATCTAGGTTTGCCCGTGACATGCCTAACCAGTTTGAAATAAGCCGGCCCGCCACATCGTGAATTCCTCCTCTTCGTAATATCCGCATGTGAAGCTATGGCTGGGTGCTCTATGGCGACGTTTTACTCGTAAACAAGCTAAATTAACCATGCACGCCGCGAACCTCTCGCTCGACTCTTTCTCCCTTCGCTCCTGATTCCCCACAACGTATACACGACGCAGGCGCGCGTCGCTCGCCGTCGCAACAGACGCGAACAGACAGATGTTGGTTTAAACCGTCACCGCGCGACGCCATTATATAGGATATAGCGAAAGACAACGGGAATACCGCATATAATCAGAAGAGAAAGATAATCAGTAGAAATAGAATCCCTATTATCTACTTCTGATATAATGTACCTATATCTACTCTGTCTATATTTTCCGTTGGCGGAGATCTAGCCGGGAAGGGAAGCCATCGAGGGGTCAGCGAGGTGTGTTCGCGGAGATTGATGACGAGCTAGAAATAGCTGATTACGCGAGAGGGATGGGCTTGTCTTTATGTTTTTTTTCTGTATAAGTGCTGCAGCGCGCCGATAATCAACGCCTAGCTGATTTGTAAAGATCGATGATGAAAGAAGAGAAAATTCCGCAAGCTACCTCCTAATGACCGTGGTTATTAATTGCACAGCTCGTACGAGAGAGAAAGAGAGAGCGAGAGATAGATAGAGCGTAAGAGAAAGAGAGAGGGGAGAGGAAGAGAGAGAGGGGGGGCATGCGAACGAGGGTGGGCGATGGTGAGTGAAAGAGTGAGAATAGTGGTGGGGACGTAATTAATCTATATACAGAAGGAGCAGATGAGAAAGCCAGAGAGGAAAACCCCTGAGTCGAATAGCGCGGCAGATATACACTAGTAAAATATAAACACCGACACCAGTAAAACAAACAGCGGCACAGACGCCACTCAGGAGGATATACACGATGATAAACACAAGGAGGTAGGAGGGGCATTGTCAGAAAAATCGCAACAAGTTACGACTATCATAAGTCTCAAATAACATATAACATTTGCACGACGATTCACTTCGAAAAGTTGTGACATTTCAGACCTATGATGTTGTAACTTCCTACGATTGTTATGATAAAGGGGTCCGGAGTCAGCGATGCGTGCTGTGATTACTGAATTGAATTACGCTCATCGCCTCCCTGTGTAATAATAACGGCGACCTTTGCACTGCCAAGGTCGTCGATGCGTTGCGGCGGCGCTGCAAGTGTCGCCACTGTTGTTTGCGACGAGAACGATGACGATATTGCTGCAAGGGGGTAGGGGGCGACGCTGATGCGGTCAAGCGGTTTCGCCGCCTGGTGCGTGGAAATAACTCCGGGGGGGGGGAAGCGAAATTTTGCGCGGATTACGCAGTTTTAAATGCGCATTTCGCCGGTGACAGGCGGCGCGCCGATGCCGCAAAGTTGTTACGCGCGCGATCAATAAAGTAAACAATATTTCGAATATTTGAGACGGGGATCATTAAAACCGCCAAATTGCGCGCGAATAAATCCATTATCAGAATCGATAACCGCCGAGCGATCATCAGAAACGGCCGCGCCGTAATTCTTCACCGAAGTTACAATAGAGCCGAATCCTCCTGGCGGCCATAATAGAGAAGATTCGGCGCCGCACGGCGGGAAAGGGTTATGCGGCGTTATTACAACAAGCTCTTCTGTAATTATTCACTAAAGCCTTCTAAAGCCGCGCGTCTCCGGACACTTGCGTGCCTAATTATAATACATGGAATATTACATCATATCATAATATTGATCCCGCTTTATCAGGAGTTAATAATGTCAAATTTGTCATTATTAACCCCTGACTTTATGTATAGACGCTGCGGTCTCGTCTCAAACGGCGCGGGACGTGCCAGATATACGACCGCGTTGACGCGCGTGCTGGCTTCATGCTGAGGGATTCACCTGCTTAGCACGTGACCACGACGACGGTCACTCATCTTGGCAATTTCGCTAGGAATTATTAATGAGGATATATGTTGTGTCGTATATGATACATGTAGGTTAATGAGGTAATAATGTGGATCACCTGAGGATACAGACAAGCGACGGCCGCTAGGTGAATCCATCCACGTGTGCTGCACAGAGGACGTACGTTTCACGTGTTGTGTTCGTCACAACTCTTAGCTTGTTATCCGTGCGTGCCGTAATTAATTCACTTCTAGACTCATCGACCACTCGAACCATGTCTGTCAAGCATGGCTACCGACGCCTGTCTCATAGCCGCCAGTATCACACCGACAAGTTGGCTTAGGTATACGTGCAGTGTGCGTGCGTGCGTGTATGTGTGCGCGAGCATGTGTGTGCCTGCGCCGTAAGCATGTGTGTTGGGGAGGGAAGTCTTACATGTGATTTAAGTTGAAAGAGCGTCTGTATTATATCTTGTCTTTGTTCTTAATACTAAGCGATGTAACCGATACTAGGCCAAGCTAGCTTACCAGTTGTCGGCGTAAGACTGCTACATTCCTTCCGGTAGATGGCGACATCGTCGACAGCGATGTCGCCACTGGAGCCGTTACCGCACACTCCTTCGATGATAATCTAAAAGGACATAATTTTTTACTAGTACGATCGAATATTTGGGTGTTGTAGTGTACTACCCTAGCGGTTGGAGGAGAGATTTCTTTTCCAGCTTTCTTCCGTTCCCTCTTGACCTACTCTGTTCACTTTGTGCATGCGCTCGGGTTGTATGTTGGCTAATATTCTAGCAGAACTCATTAAGTCGCTCATTATGTGCGTCCAACACAGTTAGAGCGCGACTCAGAGGCAAGTCCTGCGAGCTGCTTTTACGGACAATGTAATCTGAAGTTTTCATCTCCATGTGGAAATTGTGAAACGTGTTTGTACACATTAGCTAGCTCGCGAGGCTATTACGCAGACAGTAATGATTGTCTTTGCGCAAGTTGCGCGTGTTTGCGTCTCTGCAACGTACTGCCGTGGCTAATCATACTTACAGCGGGAAAGACATCAATGACACGCAGACTCTCTCTCTCTCTCTCTCTCTCTCTCTCTCTCTCTCTCTCTCTCTCTCACCTGTGCTTCCGCTCCTCGCTCTGCTCTCTGTCCTTCTCTCCTCGCTCTCTCGCTCGTCGCGCTCATCCGCGCTCGTCAGCGCTCTCTCCCTCTCTCTATCTCTGCCCGTCTCTCTCTCTCCCTGCTCGTTCGCTCCTCTCTCTTTCTCTCTCTCCTCTCCCTGCCTCACTCTCTGCCATCTCTCATCTGACCATCTATCCTCGTTCAATCTTCGTCTGCTCTCACTCTAGCCATAGCCTCTCCTCTCGGCCTTTCTACTCTCTCTCATCCTCGATCTCATCTCTCTCTCTTATCATTCATCCGCCCTCTCTTTCTCTCTCTCTCTATCTCTCTCCTCTCTCTCTCCTTTTCCCTCTCCTAATCCCTTACATTCTCTCACTCCTACCTCTTTATATCTCTCTAGTGCATCTCTCCATCCGCCTTCCCTCGCCTGCTGCACTTACTCATATATTCAATTATTCATCTAATTATCCTTTCATTAATTTTTCAAAATATATAATTTGTTTTTGTCAATTGCATTTAGTGTCTCATGATTTTTACTAAACTGAGCTCTCGGCAAACAATCACAATTAATCCAGTTAACTTAAGTAATTTAAATAGGGAAGACAGCAAGCTGTCTGGCTGCGCCATGGGAAAACTGTTTACCGCTAATAATGTTAGTTACTTACCTCGATATACCTCCGTAATATTGTCTAGCGAAAATACGGGCTTCCCGCAGACCGTCGCCTGGATTCGCCACTTCATCGCCCATATCGTATCCGTATATTCTCATTTACCATAGTTGGGCGAGATTCTCCACGTTCGCTGCATAATCAATAGAGGAAAGCCAACTCGCGCACGTCCGTTGCACCTGTGGTTTATAAGCTAACAGATAAACCAACTAAATACATCAGCGAGCGAACGCGTAACATAATTAAGTTAGGCGGCGTGATTTTCAATTCCTAGCCGGCGCACGGTCCCTCACGAAGCACGCTATGTCTCATTCTGCTGCTATAATATAGCCGTGTATTTACTACTCGTTTAGCTTATTGGATTCGCGCCCGCCTCCGTTTTTAACTCATTCAACGCTGAGCGCGCCGCGCTTTCCCAATCTACGACCCATGTATCCCAAGACCACTTCGCACGCGAGCAGCACGTGCATTACAGTTCAACCCCTGTATATTACAGTCACTAAAACAAATAGATGGCCGAAAATTCTTTCTGAAGCAGCCGACCTCTCGGATTAGAGATGAACGGCCATTTGAACTTTTACATCTACCGACGGCAGTGCCGAACATTGTGATACCAGAATTGGAAGCATCCGACAGGGCTTTAGGTGGAGCGAGGTGAGTAAGGCGCGTGCTGTAGTGTTAGGCTGCTGAGGTACGCCTACTCACTCCATGTACCACGTAATAACCCTGTAATACACGAATAGAAGAACAAAACAATGAGCGTACAACACTGCATGGCCGCTGGTAAAATATCGGCCGAGGTAAAACAGACTCTCTGCTCTCGAATACAAAAGGGGGTTACCAACAATAAGAGGGAGTCCACACAATATGGGGGCGTCGCCGCAACAATAAGAGGGAGTCCACAACAATTAATGGGGGCTCGGCAACAATATTAGGAGTCCACAACAATATGGGCGGGACGTCGGCAAACAATATGAGTGAGGCCCGCAACAAATCCAACAATATGAGGCACCGTTCCGCAACAACATGGTGAGTCCGCAACGCAATGAGAGGCCGCGTCCGGCAAGCAATAATGAGTGAGTCCACCAACAATATGGGGGCGTCGGCAAAGCAATAGCAGTGATGTCGCGCAACAATAATAGGGGAGTCCGCAACAATATAGTGAGCCGCCAAATATAGGGAGTCCGCCAAACAATATGAAGTGACGGCCGCAACAAACTATGGGAGTTCCGCAACAATAATGGAGTGAGTCCGCAACAATATAGGGGAAAAAGGGGTGCCGCAACAATATGGGGGCGTCGGCAACAATATTCAGTAGTCCAAAACAATATGGGGAGTCCGCAACAATATGAGTGAGCTCTGCAACAATATAAGGGGAGTCGCGCAACAATATGAGTGAGTTCCGCAACATATAGGGAGTTCCGCAACATATGAGTGTGAGATCCGGCACAATATAGGGGAGTCGCGCAACAATATGGGGCGTCCGGCAACAATATGAGTGGAGATCACGCAACATATATAGGGGAGTCGCAACAATATGAGTTGACGTCCTGCCAACAATATGAGTGAGTCCGCCAACAATATGGGGAGTCCCGCAACAATATGAGGTGAGTCGCGATAAATGAGTGAGTCCGCAACAATATGGTGTAGGCGTCGGCAACAATATGAGTGAGCCGCCAAGCACATATGGGGATCCGCAAACAAATGAGTGAGTCCGCAACAGCATATAGCGGGAGTTCCGAACAATATGAAGGTGAGTCCGCAACAATGAGTGAGTCCGCAACAATATAGGGGAGTCCGCAACAAATATGGGGCTCGGCAACAATAGGTGAGTGCAGCACCCATAAGGGATGGGGATCCCAACAATATGAGTTGAGTCTTGCAACAAATATGAGTGAGTCCGCAACAATATGGGGAGTCCGCAACAATAGAGTGACGTACCGCGATACATATGAGTGAGTCCGCAACAATATGAGTGAGTCGCGAAACAATATAGGGGAGTCCGCAACCATAATGATGAGGGAGCCGCACAAATAGGGAGTCGCAACAATATGCAGTGATGTCCGGTAATATGAGTGAGTCGCGCAACAATTATGGGAGTCCCCAACAATATAGTGAGTCGACGAAAAAAGAAGGGAGTCCGCAATAATATGACGGGAGTCGCAAAATATACGGCGGAAGTCCGCGGCAAACAATATGAGTGCAGTCGCGCGATAAATGAGTGAGTCCGCAACAATATGGGGAGTCGCGCACAATACTGAGTGAGTCCACTAACAATATAGGGAGTCCGCAATAATATGGAGTGAGTCCGCAACCCAACTGTGGGGAGTCCGCAACAATATGAGTGAGCTCCGCGATAATAGAGTGAGTCCGCAACATATGAGTGACGCCGGCAACAATATGATGGGAGTCCGCGATAATTGATGAGTCCGCAACAATATCGGGATTCCGCGCAAACAATATGAGTGAGTCGCACAACAATATGGGGAGTCCGCAACAATATGAGGGAGTCCGAAACAAATATAGGGGGAGTCCGCAATAATATGAGGGCAGTCGCGCAACAATATAGGGGAGTCCGCAACAAATGAGTAGTCCGCAACAATATAGGGGAGCCGCAACAATAATGGGGAGTCCCGCAACAATATGAGTGAAGTCCGGCAACAATTGGGAGGCCGCCAACAATATGAGTGAGTAACGCGATAATATGAATGAGCGACCGCAAAACAAATTTGGGGAGGCCGCAACAATATGAGTGAGTCCGCGACAATATGAGTGAGTCCGCAACAATATGGGGAGGCCGCAACAATATGAGTGAGTCCGCAACAATATGAGTGAGTCCGCAACAATATGGGGAGGCCGCAACAATATGAGTGAGTCCGCAACAATATGAGGAAGTCCGCAACAATCATACATTGCTCCGGTTACTGGAGAATTGGACCAAGAGATTCCGATCGTTGTTGTAAATGAGTTAGACGAGGTTTGACTAGGTCACTAATCATAGGGTGCTTCTTCTGCCAGGGTGATGCACGCACATCCGTCCGAGAGGATTTACTAGACTAGACTAGCGCTTCGCTTTTTACTAACTCCGGTCTCTCCGCCAGTATCCATACGTTCAGATACGTTCGAACTCTCATTTCATTCTACCCTCATGATCATCCATCTCGATAAGCTTGACATGTTACCTCGAATACAAATTTAGAGCATTTGTTCATGCACGCACGCCTGCTGCGTGAAAGCAAAGCGCACCGGTAAAAGTTTAACAAATAACTAAACCATGGAATCTTGTTGTACTTACACGCCGGCTGCCGGCTGTGTGCGTTCTATTCCCAGAGAGAGGAAATCTTTATTTATTCAGTCTGGGATTTCTATGCGCGAGTTGATACCACGCTGCTGGACAATCCCGATATATAGCGAATCCAGCGTGCTTCGCCTTTCCATCGCGTTTGATACAGGAGGGTGCGAACTAATACTATCGATGCCACTGATGTAAACGCCTGAGAATGCGTACGAATTCGCGGTGCTCCCAGTGAAAGTCTTATAGTCGCAATGACTTCACTATAGGCAAATGTACAGCTAGCATACCGCGTGGCTGGCGATGTTAACACTGAACGTCGCAAGACCTAGCTACTCATGCACTGCCTCCCACTCCCCTCCACAGCCGCGCATATATCTCCGATAGTCACTGCCTAGCATCGACGAACGCTGCGCTCGTGCCTCAAACGACTGAACCGACTCTTAAACTCATTCCCGCGTAGAAAGTAGACACGTCACGCTAATGAATCCGCATACATTAAGTATAAGTAGACGCCGCGATAGATACGCTCGTCCCGTGCACGCTGCGCGCACGCATGCATGCATGCCAGTGCATGCAACTAACTATACACGCTGCTCCATCTCCGTCTCGCCTCAAGCAATTATAGTAAGCCAGCGGAGATGGAATTAGATAAGTTTAGATTAGTATATTAATGTCCTATAACCGGTGTAATTGGTTTGCATTATGTCCATTCTCTGACGGACAATGTGCGTGTGCCACGTAGCCTTGTCGTGTGCCATTCACATTTCTTAATTTATTCGTCTGCATTTCGCATTTTCTGCGAGCGAGCGAACCCGGTCCGCGCGGAGCGAGTTTGCAACCACTGCTGCCCTCTCTCGGCCACCGATGATATCTTCACGCTCTATATTCGACGCGACATCACGCGGGCACACGCGAATCTACCAGCATCCTCATCGCGCCGCGTAATACAGAGTCGGCGCGTTGCTCTCGTGGACATCTCTCTAATTCCCGTCGCGGGTATAATCGTGTCGTGGATTCATTTCCTGGCCACTCGTGCCGCCCGCCGCCGCGCCCGCCGCCGCGCCCGCCGTCGCTCCGTCACACACGCGCGCAGCAGCAACGACGGCATTGTGAAGCCCCTCGCACGCAGCGAGATGCAATCTCAACATCGCGCGCGCGGCGGGAGCGGTGGCGGCTGCGTACACTACATGCAATATGCTACGGCGGCGTTGACACACTTTCCGAATTCCGTAAGACGCGGCTTGACAACCGGATTTTTAATATTTCAGGCGCAAATGCTTCTATTCAACGTACGCGATCTTTGGCGTGTTCTGGGAGACAAATTCACGCCATACGCCATATTCAAAATAACAGCAGGAACAAAATAATGGTCGCTCACAAACATGGTCGTCACGTCAATATGTTTACTATATGCACTACTTTTGTTATTGTGACAGACTCCGTACCGCTTTGGTCGACACCTAGTGTGTGATCGAAGCTGGGTCCAGTTCCTACGGGCTTGGACGGGGCACTGTGCTGAATCCGCTGCCACTGAAAATCATCGAAGAGTCCGTGCGTCCAGCCGCAGTAACCTTGCTCGAAGCTACAGTTATAACTCGCATCCGGGAACGCCTCTGCAGCGCCGAATCAATTCGTTCAAACGACGAAGAAAAATAAGATAATTCGAGAATTAGACTGCGAACTGAGTTTTTTTTGTAAAGGTAATTTCTGTAATTAATTTATTTCTTCCGTACAGCTCTCGTCTGCATCAGTCTCGTTTGTAATCTTGCTTTGCAATTTTATTTGAAGCGCGGTGCATGTTGACAGCAAATATTTATAGCGAGGATGACGCTTTTTGTCAAGAGTACAAAACACGATTCCTCGGTGAATAGTTATACTAATATAGTTACGTAAATAAAGCGGTAATTTCTTTGGCATAAATGCAA
Source organism: Priapulus caudatus (assembly GCF_000485595.1). Classification (NCBI taxonomy): domain Eukaryota; kingdom Metazoa; phylum Priapulida; class Priapulimorpha; order Priapulimorphida; family Priapulidae; genus Priapulus; species Priapulus caudatus. Next base: position 74,493 of record NW_014577128.1, on the reverse strand, counting down.
TTTCGGTTCTTGAAAATTACTAAATTTAGCAACGTCGCATTCGCGTGAAAGAATGGCGCACGTTGTTTAATCGATGCGTAACGTTGTGCAGTATGTGAGTATTGTGTGAGGATTGTAGATGAGCGTACCCTCGCACGTCGGGGCCGTGCCGTTCCATGATGAGCCGTCACAGACGAGCACCGCTGCTCCTGTCAGGTTGCTGCCTGGCTGGCACCTGTACTCCAACATGGCGCCCTCATAGTGCCGCATAACGACGGCAAATCGCGGTGTAGGGGGCGCTTCGCATCGCGGACCTACAAGTCCACAACGAGGAGTAGGATGTAGAGTGCTATTCACACACGATTATACAATGTTATCGCACACGCACAATGTTATTATATGCACTCGATGGTATTGTTCATGCATGATATTGTCCGGAGTAAATAATAATAGATCTATAATTTATTATTATTCACTCTTGATATTATTATACATATACGAGATATGATAGAAATACACACTACATCCAAAGTGTTATGATTATGACTGATTTGAACCTCAAGTATACCGGTAATGTAATTACGACCTCATTAATGCGTTATATAATGGTCAACCTTATAACACCGTATATTTATAATATACGGGTTTATGTTGAGATAGAAAACGTGCGGACTATACATTCCCGTTTGGCAAAATTTCGCAGTATTTATAATAACAACAATGCCTAAACTATTTTGAATATCTCGCATGTACGAAAACATCATAAAAGCAGATCAAAGCTGTCACTCATCTTGCCATCTAAAGGTATAACTTCAAAAATATCTACACAACGCATGGATACGCATAACATAATACTGACTAGCGCACACTGGAGGCGGCTGCGACCATTTCCGAGTGATGCACGATATGTATTGGCTCCCTATGAGATAGAAACGCTTCCGACATCGGAATCTCGCTATGCGTCCCCTTCCTCTTATTTTCACTCGGCCGTTAGAGATGGATGGTCTCGGACATCGACTTCTCGGTCGCTTGCCACGTGGTCGCTTACTTGGCCGTACTGCAAACAAAAGACTTTATACTTAACATTTTTTACGCGATGCTGAACATGTTTCAATGCTACAATGCGGGAAATACGGTAGCCTGTACGAGAATATAGCACACCTACACCCACACTCGCGCACGCACCACTAAGCCACACACCCACCCACACACACTCGAGCGCGTATACATACATACATATGTTTGTTTGTGTATGTGTGTGTGTGTGTGTGTGTGTGTGTGTGTGTGTTCTCTGCCTCTCTGTCCTTCTCTCTCGCTCTCTCGCTCTCGCGCTCTCGCGCTCTCTCCCTCTCTCTCTCTCTCTGCCTCTCTCTCTCTCCCTCTCGTTCGCTCTCTCTCTCTTTCTCTCTCTCTCTCTCTCTCTCTCTGCCTCTTCTCTCTGCATCTATCTCTCTTCAATCTCTCTTGCTCTCACTCTTGCATAGCCTCTCTCTCTTTGCCTTTCTCTCTCTCTCTTTCTCTCTCTCTCTCTCTTTATCATTCTCCCCCTCTCTTTCTCTCTCTCTCTCTCTATCTCTCTCTCTCTTTTTCCCTCTCTAATTCCCCCTTACATTCTCTCACTCCCTACCTCTTTATATCTCTCTAGTCATTTCTCCATCGCTTTCCCTCGCTCTTGCTCACTTTACTCATTTATTCAATTATTCATCTATTTATCCTTTCATTAATTTTTCATTATTAATTTGTTTTGTTAAATTGCATTAGTGGTCTGCATGATTTTTACTAACGAGCTTCGGCAAATCCAATTAATACAGTTAACTTATAGTGAATTTAATAGGGAGACAGCAAGCCTGTCTCTGCGCCTTGGGAATGACTGTTTACCTAATAATGTTAGTTACTTACCTGATATACTTCCGTAATATTGTCTAGCGAAATACGGGCTTCCCGCCAGACGTCGCCTTGATCGCCACTCATCGCCCATATCGGTACCGTAATATTCTCATTTACCATATTGGCGTAGATTCTCAGCGTTCCTGCATAATTCAATAGAGGAAGCCAATCTCGCGCGGTCCGTTGCACCTGTGGTTTATAAGCTAACAGACTAAACCAACTAATACATCAGCGGCGACGGTAACATATTAAGTTACGGCTGATTTTTCAATTCCTAGCCGGCGCTAGGGTCCCTCACGAAGCACGCTATGTCTCATTCTGCTGCTATAATATCGCCGTGTATTTTACTCGCTTAGCTTATTGGATTTTCGCGCCCGCCTCCGTTTTCTACTCATTTCAACGCGAGCGCGCGCGCTTTCCCAATCACGACTCCATGTATCCCAGACACTCGCACGCGAGCGCCACGTGCATACAGTCAACCCTGTATATTACAGTCACTAAGGCGAAAATTCTTTCATGTACAGCCGGCCTCTCGATAGAGATGAACGGCCATTTTAAACTTTTACCTACCGACGGCAGTGCCGAACATGTGATACCAGAATTGGAAGCATCCGACAGGGTTAGGTTGGAGGCGAGGTGAGTAGAGGCGTGCTGTATGGTTGGGCTGCTGAGGTACGCTACTCTCCATGTACACGTAATACCCTGTATAACACAATAGAGACAAAACAATGAGCGTACACGCATGCCGCTGGTAGAAATATCTGCCGGGTAAAACAGACTCTCTGCTCTCGAATACAAAAGGGGGTACGCAACAATAAGAGGGAGTCCACAACAATATGGGGGCGTCCGCAACAATATGAGGGAGTCCACAACAATATGGGGGCGTCGGCAACAATATGAGGGAGTCCACAACAATATGGGAAGGCCGCAACAATATGAGGGAGTCCACAACAATATGGGGAGTCCGCAACAATATAGGGGAGTCCGCAATAATATGAGGGAGTTCGCAACAATATGGGGAGTCCGCAACAATATGAGAGAGTCCGCAACAATATGGGGAGTCCGCAACAATATGGGGAGTCCGCAACAATATGAGAGAGACACACATCACACACACACTACACACCACACAGGTCATATCACGACCGAAGACACAACTCGGAACAAGACGCGCACACAGCACAGATCGGTGCAACCACACACACACACAAACATCAATCATCACACACGACACACACACACACACACACATCACACAATCACACACACACACAGGCATACAACACGCACTACACGCGCCGCACTACACACCACACACAGCATACACCACACACACCCCACACCACACGCGCGCACGACAACACATCGCACGACACAAACGCATACAGACCGCAGATACACATGCACACACAACACACAAGCACACACACACGAGAGGATCACACACACACCACACACACATATATACACACACAGCACACGACACACACACACACACACAGGGAACCACACACACACAGCATCAACGCATACACAGCACACACAGCACTACACACACAGCACCACACACACACAGGGGCGGAGCACAGCACGAGCACACACACCGCCAGGAGGCCCACACCGCACGACACACACAGGGCACCACACAGGAGTGGGCGGGGGACAACACATTATCCACGCCACATCACACCACACAACACACACACACATCACCGGCGTACGACAACACACCATCGCATGCCATCTCAATCTGCATCCCATGCCATGCCATGCCATGCCAATGCCATCACCATCCGCATCAATCGCAACCGCATCCCATCCGCATCCCATTCCCATCCATCCACATGCCATCCGCCATTTCCATCTATCCCATGCCATGGCCATACCATGCCATGCCATCCATCCCATCGCATGCCATCTATTCCATCCCATCCCATCCCATCCCAACAGTAAAAAATAACAGAGACCATAGGAATCTGTCCATGGTTACATACAACATCCATGTAAATCTACAGCGCGATGGCCACGTGCAAGAAAATGAACGATAATCCTAATAAAGCTTCCTGTTGCTATTTTTTCGCGACTGACTACATCTTGTTTCGCGACACCAGTCACGATTTCCGGCAGCGACTGAGGGCTCGGTCACGTGCTTGTTCGTTACAGGGCCCGACGGCGCTGTTTCACCGCGTGCCAGCAGCAGCATCAGCCAGCGACAGTGTATGACCGCCGACGCCGGTCGCACGCTCTCTGTTCTTCCACACGGTGGCCACCATCACCACCATCCCGATGTTCGCCGCTCCGACGACTCCACCGACGTCTTCCGGGTCGAATGACACAACAACTTCCGACACGTCTGTAACTTCCGGGATAGCGGAAACGGCAACTTCCGGTCAGCGCGCGTCCGCGACGAGCGCAGATGACGGGCCAAACCGGATCTCCGCCGACGCGGTGTCAACCCTCGGTGACGTCACGGGAAATGCAAGTTCCGGCGATGACAACGATAACGAAGCGGGGTCGAGGAATAGCACAGCAGCCACCACGAGTGAGTTGTTCTTACTAGTGTAACGTCAGTGAATCGGAGTGGCGCGAGTTCTACCATGGTTTCCATTTCGCCTCGGGCGGAGAAGAGAATACTGAGAATGAAAGAGAGAGCGCACACACACGACACAGCAGCACACACAGACAGAGCCCACACACACACACACACAAGGCACACACACACAGAGGTCTCACATCACACACGACACAGGGCCAACACACTACATATACAGGCCGTTGGTAGCTACCGGTCGCGTCGTCGGAAGTAGCCGGCTCTGTATTGGCCCGACCGGCACTTTAAATAACATCTAGAGCGCATTAAAGAAGATAACATCTTTCGACCTGGCACAAAAACTATTGAGTTTGTGTAAGATATTACCCTCAAAAATAGTGAGGCAATCTACAGGATAATCACAACTGATTACACTTAAAGATTAATGTAAAAAACAACTATGAGTTTTAATGCTCTGCAGATAATTATGGCGTAAAATCATCAATCTGATCACATCGTAACAGCGCGCAGTACGTGCAGTAATAGCTGGCTAAGCAGCCGATGTTGGCTAATTATAGATAAATTTATAGCATTATAACGCAATCACTGATTATTTAAACCGGCTCTAAAGATTGTACCCTGGCTACACACCCTGATATATATGAGTATATATATTATATAGTAGAGGGATAGAGGAGTGAGAGAGAGAGTGGGGTAGAGAGAGTGAAGCGAGAGTGAGCATAGAGAGAGAGAAGAGAAGTGATAAAAGGAAAACGAGCGAGAAAAGAGAGCGCTAAAGAGAGAGAGAGAAAGAAAAAAAAGAGAGAGAAGATAGACAGAGAGAGAGAGAGAGAGAAGAGACAGAGAGAGAGAGAGAGAGAAGAGAGAGAGAGAGAGGAGAGAGGAGAGAAGATGAAGGAGAGAGAGAGAAGAAGAAGAAGAAGAGAGAGAGAAGGAAACGGAGTGGTGATGAGTAACACACACACACACACACACACACATCACACACACACACACACACACACAACACACACACACACTCACACACAATCACACGCACACACACACAGCACACTGGCACAACACACACACATCAGCCCCCGCCAAACGCACACACACGACGCAACGCCCACGCACGCACGCACGCACTACACAGCACATCTTGATGGGTGTTGTTGTGTGTCAGTGGTTGTGTGGGCCCGATGGTGTGCATGTGTGTGTGTGTGGTTGGTGTTGTGTGACATGTGTGTGTGTGTGATAGTCGGGTTGTGTTGTGTGTGTGTTGTGTGTGTGCACGATGTTGTTTAATATATAACTATATATATGTGGTTTGCTGTGTGTGGTGTCGTGTGTGCATGGTGTTGTGCTGTGTTGCTGGGTGATGGTTGGCAGGCGGCCAGTTGTTAGGCCGCGGTAGCCCAGTCAGGCTGGCGTCGGGGCGGCGTGCGGTGCGTGGGTGCGGTGGTGTGGTGATCGTTGGGGGCTGGTATGTGTGGTGTGGTGGTGTGTGTGATGTGTGTGTGCGGTGTGTGTGTGTGTTGTGTTGTGTGTGTGTGTGTGTGTGTTGTGTGTGTGGTGTGTGTGTGTGTGGTGTGTGTATGCATCCCCACACACAACACACACACACACCAGCATGCTACACATCACATCACACATCTATCACCTACACCACTACTACTATAATAATCTCGTAATCTTACTAGCACACCAACACACACACACACACATCACACTCTCTCCTCCTCTCCTCTCTCTCTGCTCTCTCTCTCTCTCCTCTCTCTCTCTCTCACACACACACACACTCACAGCACACACACACACACACACACACCACACACACCACACACACACACACTCACACAACACACACACACACACACCACACACACACACACACACACAACACACACCACACACACCAACAAACACCACACACACACACACACATACACAAACAAACATAATGTATGTATGTATACGCGCTCGAGTGTGTGTGTGGGTGGCGTGTGCTGGCTTAGTGGTGCGTGCGCGAGTGGGGTCTAGTTGTGGCTTATTTCGTACATGGCTACCGTATTCCGCATTGTAGCATGAAACATGTTCAGCATCGCGTAAAGAATGTTAAGTATAAAGTCTTTTGTTGCAGTACGGCCAAGTAAGCGACCACGTGGCAAGCGACGCGAGAAGTCGATGTCCGAGACCATCCATCTCTAACGCCGAGTGAAAATAAAGAGGAAGGGGACGCATTAGCGAGATTCGCGATGTCGAAGCGTTTCTATCTCATAGGGAGCCAATACATATCGTGCATCACTCGGAAATGGTCGCAGCCGCCTCCAGTGTGCGCTAGTCGTATTATGTTATGCGTATCCATGCGTTGTGTAGATATTTTTGAAGTTATACCTTTAGATGGCAAGATGAGTGACAGCTTTGATCTGCTTTTATGATGTTTTCGACATGCGAGATATTCAAAATAGTTTAGGCATTGTTGTTATTATAAATACTGCGAAATTTTTGCCAAACGGTAATGTATAGTCCGCACGTTTTTCTATCTCAACATAAACCGTATATGTATAAATATACGCGTGTTATAAGGTTGACCATTATAATAACGCCATTAATGAGGTCCGTAATTACATTACCGGTATACTTGAGGTTCAAATCAGTCATCAATCAGATACACTTTTGAATGTATTGTGTATTTCTATCATTTCTCGTATATGTATCATAATATCAGAGTGGAATAATAATAAATTATAGATCTATTATTATATTACTCCGGACAATATCATGCATGAACAATACCATCGAGTGCATATAATAACATTGTGCGCGTGTGCGATAACATTGTATAATCGTGTGTGAATAGCACTCTACATCCTACTCCTCGTTGTGGACTTGTAGGTCCGCGATGCGAAGGCGGCCCCCTACACGCGCGATTTGCCGTCGTTATGCGGCACTATGAGGGCGCCATGTTGGAGTACAGCTGCCAGCCAGGCAGCAACCTGACAGGAGCAGCGGCTGCCTCGTCTGTGACGGCTCATCATGGAACGGCACGGCCCCGACGTGCGAGGGTACGCTCATCTACAATCCTCACACAATACTCACATACTGCCCACAACGTTACGCATCGATTAAACAACGTGCGCCATTCTTTCTCGGCGAATGCGACGTTGCTAAATTTAGTAATTTTCAAGAACCGAAATTGCATTATGCCAAAGAAATTACCGCTTTATTTACGTAACTATATTAGTATAACTATTCACCGAGGAATCGTGTTTTGTACTCTTGACAAATAGCGTCATCCTGCGCTATAAATATTTGCTGTCAACATGCAGCCGCGCTTCAAATAAAATTGCAAAGCAAATTACAAACGAGACTGATGCAGACGAGAGCGTGCTAACGCGAAGAAATAAAATAATTACAGAAATTACCTATTTACAAAAAAACTCAGTTCGCAGTCTAATTCTCGAATTATCTTATTTTCTTCGTCGTTTGAACGAATTGATTCGGCGCTGCAGAGGCGTTCCCCGATGCGAGTTATAACTGTAGCTTCGAAGCAAGGTTACTGCGGTGGCACCACGGACTCTTCGATTGATTTTCAGTGGCAGCGGATTCAGCACAGTGCCCCGTCCAAGCCCGTAGGAACTGGACCAGCCTTCGATCACACACTAGGTGTCGACCAAGCGGTACGGAGTCTGTACACAATAACAAAAGTAGTGCATATAGTAAACATATTGACGTGACGACATGTTTGTGAGCGACCACTTATTGTTCCTGGCGTTATTTTGAATATGGCGATATGCGGTGAATTTGTCTCCCAGAACACGCCAAAGATCGCGTTACGTTGAATAGAAGCATTTGCGCCTGAAATATTAAAAATCCGGTTGTCAAGCCGCGTCTTACGGAATTCGGAAAGTGTGTCAACGCCGCCGTCCTACATATTGCATGTTAGTGTACGCATGCCGCCACCGCTCCCGGCCGCGCGCGCGATGTTGAGATTGCATCTCGCCCTGCGTGACGAGGGGCTTCAGCAATGCCGTCGTTTGCTGCTTGCGCGGCGTTTGTGTGAAGCGGTAGTCGACGGCGGCGCGCGCGGCGGGCGGGGCGGGGCGGCACGAAGTGGCCAGGGAAATTGAATCCACGACACGGATATACCGCGATGGGAAATTAGAGAGATGTCCACTGGAGCAACGCGCCGCAGCTCTGTATTAACGCGGCGACTGAGGATGCTGGTAGATTCGCTGGGTGCCGCGTGCGATGTCAGACGATCCAATATAAGTCCGTGAAGATATCATCGTGCCGAAGAGGGCAGCAAGTGGTTGCAACTCGGCTCGCCGCGGCGACCGGGTTTCGCTCGCTCGCAGAAAATGCGAAAATGCAGGACGAATAAATTAAGTTAAATGTGAATGCTAACACGACAAGGCTACGTGGCACACGCAACATTGTCGTGTCAAGAAGGAATATATGCGAAACCAATTACACCGGCTTATAGGACATTAAATACTAACGGTGAAACTTATGCTAAATTCAGTCGGTCGCTGCTTACTATCAACTTGCTTTGAGTCGAGACGGAGATGGAGCCAGCGTGTATAGTTAGTTGCATGCACTGGCAGCATGCATGCCGTAGCGCAGCCAGCGTGCACGGGACGAGCGTATCTAATCGCGGCGTCTACTTATAACTATAATGTGATGTCGGATTCATATTTACGTGACGTGTCTACTTTCTACAGCGGAATGAGTTTAAGAGTCCGGTTCAGTCTTTTTGAGGCCCGAGCGCAGCGTTCGTCGATGCATAGGCAGTGACTATCGGAGAGTATATGCGCGGCTGTGGAGGGGAGTGGGAGGCAGTGCATGAGTAGCTAGGTCTTGCGACGTTCAGTGTATACATCGCCAGCCTCGCGGTATGCTAGCTGTACACCGCCTATAGTGAAGTCATTGCGACTAATAAGACTTCTTACTGGGAGCACCGCGATTCGTAACGCATTCTCAGGCGTTTACATCAGTGGCATCGATAGTATTAGTTCGGCACCCTCCTGTATCAAACGCGATGGAAAGGCGAGACACGCTGGATTCGCTTATAATTCGGGATGTGCCAGCCAGCGTGGTAATCAACTCGCGCATAGAAATCCAGGACTGAAAATAAATAAAGATTTCCTCTCTCTGGAATAGAAACGCACACAGCCGGCAGCCGGCGTGTAAGTACAACAAGATTCCATGGTTTAGTTATTTGTCAAACTTTTACGCCGTCCTTCGCTTTCACGCAGCAGGCGTGCGTGCATGAACAAATGCTCTAAATTTTGTATTCGAGGTAAACATGTCAAGCTTATCGAGATGGATAGTCATGAGGTAGAATGAAATGAGAGTTCGAACGTATCTGAACGTATGATACTGACGGAGAGACCGAGTTAGTAAAAAGCGAAGCGCTAGTCTAGTCTAGTAAATCCTCTCGACGGATGTGCGTGCATCACCCACAGGAGAAGCACCCTATGATTAGTGACGCTAGTCAAACCTCGTCTAACTCATTTACAACAACGATCGGAATCTCTTGCTCCAATTCTCCAGTAACCGGAGCAATGTATGATTGTTGCGGACTTCCTCATATTGTTGCGGATCCCACTCATATTGTTGCGGCCTCCCCATATTGTTGCGGACTCACTCATATTATCGGCGGACTCACTCATATTGTTTGCGGCCCTCCCGAAATGTTGGCGGGCTCACTCATATTATCGCGGACTCACTCATATTGTTGCGGCCCTCCCCCAAATTGTTGCGGCTCACTCATATTATCGCGGACCTCACTCATATTGTTGCGGACTCACTCATATTATCGCGGACTCACATCATATTGTTGCGGCTCCCCAAATTGTTGCGGGCTCACTATATTATCGCGGACTCATCTCATATTGTTGCGGCCTCCCCAAATGTTGCGGACTCACTCATATTGTTGGCGGACTCCCATATTGTTCGGACTCCCCTATATTGTTGCGGACTCACTCATATTGGTTGCGGATCTCCTATATTGTTGCGGACTCCCTCATATTATTACGGATTCCCCTATTATTGTTCGGATCTCACTCATATTGTGGGCGGACTCCCATATTGTTGTGGAACTCACTGCAAATATTGTTGCGGACTCCCCATATTGTTGCGGACTCACTCATATTATCGCGACTCACTCATATTGTTGCGGACTCAACTCAATATTGTGCGACTCACTCATATTATGGCTGACTCACTCAGTTGTTGCGGACTACCCCATATTGTTTGCGGACTCCCTCAATATATTGCGGACTCCCTTATATTGTTGTGGACTCACTCATAATTGTTGCGGACTCCCCATATTGTTGCGGACTCACTCATATTATCGCGGACTCACTCATATTGTTGCGGACTCACTCATATTGTTGCGGACTCACTCATATTTATCGCGGACTCATCATATTGTGCGACTCCCCTATATTGTTGCGGACTCCCTCATATTTTATTTGCGGACTCCGCTATATTGTTTCGGAACTCGCCTACCTCATATTGCCTGCGGAACTCCACATATTGAATTTGCGGACTCACTCATATTATCGCGGACTCAACTCATATATTGTTCGATCCCCCTATAATCTGTTGCGGACTCCCTCATATTATTGGCGGTACTCCCTATTATTCGTTTCGGACTCACTCATATTGTTGCGACTTCACTCATATTATCGCGGACTCCACTCATATTTGGTTGGCGGACTCCCCATATTGTTGGCGGGCCCTCCACTCATATTGTTGCAGATCACTCATAATTGTTGCGGACTCCCCTATTATTGTTGCGGACCTCACTCATATTGCTTGCCGACGCCCAGTATATGTTGCGGACTGCCGCCTATATTGTTGCGGACTCACTCATATTGTTGGCGGACTCACTCATATTGTTTGCGGACTCCCCTATATTGTTGCGGACTCACTCATATTGTTGCGGACGACTCGCCCGAATATGTTGCGCGGCCTCACTGCATTATTGTTGCCGGACGCCCCCATATTGCTTGCAGGGATCTCACTCATATTATCGCGGACTTCACTCATATTGTTGCGGACTCCCCACTAATTGTTGGCGGAACTCACTCATATTGTTGCAGGACTCACTCTATTGTTGCGGACTCCCGCCTATAATTGGTTGACCGCGATCACTCATACTTGTTGCCGACGCCCCCATATTGCTTGCGGACTCCCTATATTGCTTGCCGGACTCACTCAATATTGTTGCGGACTCCCTATATTGTTGCGGACTCACTCATATTGTCTGCGGACTCTCCCCTATATTGTTGCGACTCCACTCATATTGTTGTGCGGAACTCCCCATCATTGTTTGTGAGACTCCCTAATATTGTTGCCGACGCCCCCATATGTTGTTGCGCGGACGTTACGTTCGCTACTATCTATTATTGTTGCGGACTCACTCTATGTGGCACTCCCATATTGTTTGCGGACCTCACTCCTATTGTTGGCATCTCCTATAATGTGCGGTATCACTTCATATTTGTTGCGGACTCCCCTATTTTGTTGCGGAACTACGGTCATATTTGCCGGACCGCCCCATATTGTTGTGGACTCACTCATATTGTTGCCGAACGCCCCCATATGCTTGCGGAACTCCCTAATATTGTTGGGACTCACTCATATTGTTGCGGACTCCCCATATATGTTGCGGCCTCACTCATATTTGTTGGCCCGACGCCCCCATGATTGTTGTGTGGACTCCCCTAAATTATTGCTTGCCGACGCCCCCATATTGTGTTGTGTGGACTCCTCTTTAATTGTTGCGGACGCCCCCCATAATTGTTGTGGACTCCCATCTTATTGTTTGGCGTACCCCTTTTGTATTTTCTAGAGCAGAGCGTCTGTTTTACCCGGCAGATATTTCTTTACCAGCGGCATGCGTGTAACGCTCATTGTTTTGTTCTATTGTGTTATACAGGGTATTACGTGTACATGGGGATAGCGTACCTCAGCGCCAGCCCAACCATAGCACGCCTCTATCTCACGTCTGCCTCCAACCTAAACCCTGTCGGATGTTCCCAATTCTGGTATCACATGTTCGCACTGCCGTTCGTAGGTCAAAGCAGTTCAAAGAGCCGTTCATCTCTATCGGAGAGGCCGGCTGGTACATATGAAAGAATTTTCGGCCTTAGTGACTGTAATATACAGGCGGTTGACTGTATGCACGTGCGCCGCTCGCGGTGCCGAGTTGTTGGGATACATGGAGTCGTGATGGGAGAAAGCGCGCGCGCTCGCGTTGAAATGAGTAGAAACGAGGCGGGCGCGAAAAATCCAATAAAGCTAAGCGGTAAAATACACGGACGATTATTAGCAGCACCAGAATGAACATAGCGTGCTTTCGTGAAGGGACCCTAGCGCCCGCTAGAATTGAAAAAATCCAGCCGTAACTTAATAATTTACCCGTCGCCGCTGACATGCTATTAGTTGGTTTAGTCTGTTAGCTTATTAAACGAGCAGGCTGCTAACGGGACCGCGCGGAGATTTGGCTTCCTCTATGTGAATGTATGGCCAGGAACGCTGAGAATTCTACGCCAATATGGTAATGAGAAATATTACAGGTTACCGATCATGGGCGATGGTATGGCGATCAAGCGTACGTCTCGGGGAAAGCCGCGTATTTCGCTAGACCAATATACGGAGGGTATATCAGGTTACAGATAACTTAACATTACTAGGTAAACAGTATCGCCAAGGCGCCAGAGACAAGCCTTGCCTGTCTCCTATAAAATTCCACTAATAGTTAGACTGTATTAATTGGATTTGCCGAAGTCTCGTTAAAAAAATTCATGCAAGACGCACTAATGCAATTGTAACCAATAACAATAATAATGAAAAATTAATGAAGGATAAATATAGATGAATCAATTGAATAAATGAGTAAAGTGAGCAAGA
>NW_014577128.1:53511-61144 GCF_000485595.1 Priapulus caudatus | reverse complement strand
GCCACAGCCGGGGCAGCCGGCGTGTAAGTAAACAAGTTCCATGGTTTTAGTTATTTGTCAAATTTTACCCGTGCGCATTGCTTTCACGCAGCAGTGCAGTTGGTGCATTGAACATGCTTAAATTTGCTATTCGGACGGTACATGTCAGAGCTTATCGAGATGGATGTCTTGAGGGTCGTAGAATGAAATGAGAGTTCGAAGTCATCTGAACGTTGGATACCTGGCGGCAGAGACCGGGGTAGTAAAGCGAAGCGCTAGTCTAGTATCTAGTTAATCCTCTCGGAGGAATGTGCGATGATCACCCTGGCAGAAGAAGACCTATGATTAGTGGACCTAGTCAAACCTCGGGTTCTAACTCATTTACAACAACGATCTGGGATCTCTTGCGTCCAATTCTCCAGCTAACCGGAGCAATGTATGATTGTTGCGGATCTTCTCATAATTGTTGCGGAACTCACTCATATTTGTTTGCGGCCTCCCCATATTGCTTGCGGCTCACTCTTTATCGCCGGACTCACGACTATTGTTGCGGCCTCCCCAAATTGTTGCGGTGCGCCTCATCATATTATCGCGGACTCACTCATATTGTTTTGCGGCATCCAAATTGTTGCGCGGCTCACTCATATTATCGCGACTTCACGCGTATTGCTTTCGGACTCACTCATATTACTCGCGCGACTCACTCATATTGTTGCGGCCTCCCCAAATTTGTTTTGCGGTCGCTCATTCATATTATCGCGTTACTCACTCATATTGGTTTGCGGCCTCCCAATTTGTTGCGGACTTCACTATATTGTTGCGGGACTCCCCATGATTGTTGCGGCTCCCCGATATTGTTGCGGACTAACTCATATTGTTGCGGAACTCCCCTATATTGTTGCCGCCGACTCCTATATTATTGCGGACTTCCCCCTATATTTTTTCGGACTCACTTCATATTGTTGCGGACTCCCCATATTGTGTGCGACTCACTCGTATTGTTGCCGGAATTCCCAATATTGTTGCGGAACTCATCAGATTATCGCGGACTCCCTCTATTGTGCCGGCGTCCACTCATATGTTGCGGACTCACTCTGATTATCGCCGGAAGCTCACTCATATTGTTGCGGACTCCCCACAGTTGGGTTGCGGACTCATCATATTATTGCGGACTCCCCTATATTTTAGTGGGACTCACTCAGTATTGTGCGCGAGCTCCCCATTATTGTTGCGGATCACTCATTTATCGCGCCGACTCACTCATATTGTTTGCCGCGACTTCCCCGATATTTTGCGACTCCCGCATATTATGCGGACTCCCTATATTGTTTTCGCGACTCCTATATTGTTCGGGATCCCATATTGTTGCGCGTACTCACTCATATTATCGCGACTCACTCACTATCTGTTGCGGACTCCCTTTATTTTGTGGCGGCTGCCCTATCTTATGGGTTGCGGACTTCCCTATAATTGTTTCGCGACTCACTCATATTGTTGCGGACTCACTCATATGTATCGCGGGTACTCACTCTATTGTTGCGACTTCCCATATTGTTGCGCGACTCACTCATATTTGTTTGCAAGACTCAACTATATTGTTTGCGGACTCCCCTTATTGGTGCGAACTCATCCTAGTTGTTGCCGACGCCCCCATATTGTTGCGGGACTCCCCCTATATTGTTGCGGACTCACTCTATGTGCGGACTCACCTTCATATTGTTTGCGGACTCCCTATATGGCTGTTGCGGACTCACTCATTTGTTGCGGATCCCCATATTGTGTTGCGGCTCACTCATATTGTGCCGACGCCTCAATATTGTTTGCGGACTCACTATTTATCGCGACTCATCATTATTGTTGCGGGATCCCCAATATTGTTGCGGACTCATCATATTGCTTGCAGGGACTCACTCATATTGTTGCGGACTCGCCCTTATATTGTTGCGGATTCACTCATATTGTTGCCGGGACGCCCCATAATTGTTGGCGCGACTCCCCTATATTGTGCCGGACTCACTCATTATGTTGCGGAACTCCTATGATTGTTGCGGAAGCTCACTCATAATTGATTCGCGGACTCCCCTTATATTGTTGCAGAGCTCATGTGTGTGTGTGCGCGTGTGGGGGGGGCATGTGTGTTCACAGATGTTACCTTTTACCGCACACATGACTTCAGTAAATGAAAGCGCTGCGAAAATGCTTATTGCTGCGTTATACACGTATTCATACGAGTTAAGCCCCCACGTGTGCTTCGTATCGTTTTCCAAACCAGTATTGCGTCGAAATGATATGGATTAAAATTTACGCTATAATAACTAATGTCATTTTGACATGCTTGAAGCGTGAGATTTCTGCCAAAGTTTCACACACTCGAGCTTCGGGCATGTTTGAAATCTAGCCGGATCACCGTCGTGCAAGCTCGTTTAAATGAAAACCGATTATAATAAACAGGCGGTTATCGAGATGAAGTCTCGCCAACTCGCCATCATCGGCCATCATGGCCATCAACGGGCGGACTGATCAAGCGTGGAGATGAAATGATGGGAGGACGCGTCCACTGAGCATGTCACCACCCGCGCGTCGATCGAGCGGTAGTTTCATGTTTAATTTACGCAACGTAGTTCCAATGCGCGCTAAACGTGCGACGACTCTCGAAACGTATTTTAAGACGGCGTACAAGACGTATTACATGGCCCAACATCACGGCCGCAAGCGCTGGAAAGATGTATGAATCAGGCGGAGCGATGCGATTTCTATGTTAAAATTGTCGTTTTTAGTTATAACGCCTCGCGGCGTGCAAGACAAACTGTGTGTACACGCGGGTGATTTTATCCGCGGCCAAACGACCGCCAGCAATCAAGCTTTAATCTCGCAAAACGTGAAAATATTCTTAATTCTGAATTTCACGCAAATATTGATCGATATATAGATTCACAGACGGTGCCGTTGATGATGCCTTCCTCCAAGTACGCACATTTTTGTTCCAACGTCGACAGGAACTGGATCCGTTTTAGGGCATCCCGTGTCAGTAACTGTTTTTAAATTTTACCACTTGATGATCTCTATGTAGGTTATTCTATATCACCACATGAATCGACTTACACGGCGGAGAGCATTCCATAATATGTTCGCCGCTACACATTTACAGCTATACGCTTAAGCTTCTACATATATAATAAAAAATATTACGTCTACTAACGATGTTTGCCTCAGTAGAACCGCTTTAAAATAAAATCTTTAAGGTCTTTAGATACAGATTCGATTTGTTTAGATTTCGTTTTACAAAAGTATGTTTGTTTACTAAAAACTAATTACATTTGAAAAAGCTACACGTGGTGAATTTAATGCAATAAGCATCAGCCGACGTGCGATCTCTCAAGGACGCGTGCACGTGCAACCCTTTACGTTTACTATACTACGCGGTAGATGGCGCTGAGTAATTTGGTTAGAATAATTTTTTTCTTCAAAAAAGGCTCATTACCTGGAGGACAGTCTGCGACGCGGCATTTCGTGAACACGCGCTGCTTGCCAGCGATGGCTCCTTCACAGTCCGCGCCCCCGTTACGTGGTGCTGGGTTGTTACAGTAGCGTATGCTGGCCATGCCCCCTTCCCCACACGTCACAGTACAGCTCGACCGGAGCCAGTCCGACCAGTGGCCATCCACTAAATAGTGAACGAGTGCACGACTATTCACTACAGGGAGCACGAATGTACAACTAGTCTACACTACAACGTCAACGTCTGTTCCGTGTGTGTAACCGTTACAGCTTCAAGTTGATCGAATGTAGACTATTCCCCTTAATAGTTATTATATAGACGAAATATTAGCTCTGAGTTCAAGAGTATGTTAGCGTATACTTATAGTTCCTATAGAGTATGGTTCTTACGTAAAATACTGAACAACTTTACTAGTAAATAATGAACCAAGAAATTCTGCATGAAATCAAATTTAGACCTGTTATGACTAAAATATGTTCGTTAAACCTGCATTAACGTTTCCTACTAATAAGCAATTTAAACAATTTTATCAATATTATAATAATATTTATCAAGAAGAAATTTATCAATATAAACACATTTTCGTTTCACGACAGTTTCGCAGTAGTCATGCAGCAATTCGTTTCTATAAAAAAAGAGAAAAAAATTGTCGATGATTAATGTCATTGCTTCGAAGAGCTAAGTGTAAAATTTACGCACAGCGACTGTTTTTACCTGGTTCTAATACAGGTGGCGTCCGGCACTGCCCGAGGTTCAGCGAAACGTCATCAATAGCAGCGTCGGTGACGTAACTCGTTCCACGCACACCTTCTATCACGATCTGGGTGACAAAAATATGTTTGGCGAGTCAGTAAATAAAATCATTGACTCTGATACACAATGCACTACCAATCCATGATAATTAATGCACAACAATATCAACAACAACAACAACAACAACAACAACAACAACAACAACAACAACAATAACAATAACAATAATAATATTAATAATAATAATAATAATAATACTAATAGTGATAGTATAAACTTTGCACGTATATAGTTAAATATTTGTTTTTAAACCAATCAAACAATAATTCCTATTTCTAAACACAGCTTCCCCGCATTTAAAGAAACTTTAAAGAGACTGGGGAAAATGCGTATCTGCACTGCGAAATCATGGTAGGGAGATTTGATCGAATGTTAATCGAGTTAGTCTTTTCATACCTGAAACGAGTCATTTAGCCTGGGTATCGCAATCTGACCTAGAAACCATTGGTTTCCCTGGTCGCCATTTCTTACAAACGAAGATTCGATGTCCGTCAGTGATTGTGTTTCAGGTTTCACATAGACGCTCAGAGTTCCTATAGGTAAACAAATGCATTTTATTAACAACATCGAACCTCTTCTAAGTTCTGTTCGTGAAATTGCGTGCATTTACTGACCCTTATACCTCGTAATGTACTATGCTGTATAATCAAATATTTGACTTTTTAGTATTACAATTTCTTTGTAATTCTACCAAGATCCACAAATAAGAAGAATCGCATTAGTTCGCCTGAATAATGCAATGCTAGTTTAAATGTAGGGATTTACAGATTTAAAGCGGCATCATATATGGATAATATCACATTATCGTAATCCGGCCGTAGCGTCTTGTGGTATTAACTCTGCAATTATTGGTATCATGACGATTCGTGATAAGATCCACGAATAACTCAACAAGCGTCATCTTTACTTACAACAATCTTTACTCACCGTTCGTATATCGTACTTCTCGTTTATAACTGTTGTATATATAACTCGAACAATTCGCCAGTACGCCAGAAATCGTAATCACGCGCCTATACGCATCCGACCCTCTCATTGCATTCGTGAAGCGAAGACAGAACGCCTGTACGTATCGCAGAATCAAGAACACCTGCACGCACCTATCGTGAGTCCGAACATGTGATACCAGAACTCGAAGCACGCCGGTGTCTTGTCAGCCGAGTAGACGGGTGAATGTAGACGGGCCGTGTCGTTCTCTCTCCGCGGACTGCTGCCTTCGATGTACATGTACCAGCCTGCTGAGGAATAAACGCTGATTCGTCATCATCGTAACACGAAAGCAGCATGGCCGAACATCGCATGAAATGTTGGACGGGAAGGAATCTAGACATTCTAGTTGAACTGCGTCTAATAACAAATCAGCGAATCATCAAATGCGTATATAGAATACGTACATGTATACACATACACGCGCAGTGCGCGCGTGTGTGTGTGTGTGTGTGTGTGTGTGTGTGTGTGTGTGTGTGTGTGTGTGTGTGTGTGTGTGTGTGTGTGTGTATTTGGCAACGTTAACGGTAAACTGCCAAGTTTTTAGAAAGCATGCCTCTCCTGGCTTTCCCTTCTAGGAAAAATGAGTTGAAATGGGACAATAACATCAGGAGCGTATAATGACAAAAATGACAAAAAGGACATAAGCGATGAATTTGTCATTATACGCTCCTTATAACATGAATATAATATGTGGTTTCGCATCACATGCTACTTTTCATGCTTACTACTAATAGCGCTGATCGACGGCAACGAGAAATGTACATTATTTCAATCGGCGTCGCGGACAATCAGGACATTGAAAGAACTGGGACCCCTCTTACTATACAAGGCGGTGATGCGTTTCACATTTATTGTGGGAGTCTATTCTTGAGTATGTTCTTTCCATTTTAAATGCACAATTCCAACTAACTGAGATTTAATTTAGCAGATAGTAGAGCCACATCTGACACTATTAGCTATTGCACGCTTTGAGACGAGGCTTGGAGTCGGACGATTTTCCGCTTTACAATTACTGATTACTGAGGCGAGCCATTGCAATCAAGATTATGCATGTCTTGATTATGCTCTAGAATGCGTGCTCAATACAGGTGTATTCAACTAGGTTGTATATAAATGTGTTTTGTTCAACATGTCATACATTGCCGTCGCGTACGACACTAGCACCGATGAAGGGTAGCGAAAAATATACATGATTTCATTCTGAGTGGCTGGTAATCGGGATGCTGAGAACATTAGGCTCCCTCTTATTATGTAATTCATATTTTTTATAGAAACCTAATCCGTACTACCTGCTTTTCTTTTTAAATACATAATTCCAACAATTTTTTTGTTTTTGTTAGCGGCTAGTATGCGCGTAGAACATCTGACCTTATAATCTATCGTACGTTTTAATTGGGGGTTGCAATCTTTTCTGCATTATAATGAATCAAGCGAGTATGTCATGTATGAGTATGTGCTCACTACAGGTGTATATTCTCAACAATATTATATATGAATGTTGCGTTCGCAACTTCTCATGCGTGACACCAGCGCCGACTAACGGCAATGAATAACGTGCGAATGCAGGATGTTCGGAAAATCATTATATAAAGGGGACAATGCGTTTCACGTATTTTGTAGAAACCTATTCCCTTATCTTCTTTTTAACTGAATAACTCCAACGAAATCTTAGCAAATAGTAGGCATGCGTACAGACGTATCTGACCATACAATCTGTCGCATGTTTTTAAAAGGTTGAAATAATTTTCTGTTCATAACTAACAAAATGTGTTATTGGGATCAATAATTTTCAGATCTAGATACTTAGGTGTATATGCGCCCTACATGTGTATAATGTTATCTTAATGATATAAGAATATATTTCGTTTATCACCATACGACACTTCTCAAGCGCGACAATAGCGCCCTCAAATGGCAACGTAAAATGTACGGAATCTGGATTTTGAGATTTTGGCTCCTTCTTCTTACATAAGGGATACAACGCGTTTCGCTTTTTATATTATTCACATATCTATCCCATGTTTTATGAGTTTTGGAATATTTTATTCAGTCTAATTACTGAAGTGAGTCGTCGGTATCAACATGTTTCATATCTAACTACTCCTCAGTATGTACTTACTATACTGGTGTACAATATTAATAAAGTTATGTATGCAGGGTCGCAACTTGCAGAAAGGGGAGAGGGGCCTCCGTATATACCTCTTAGGGGGTGGGCAGCAGCAAAGAGAAATTTTCCCAGAGTCGATCAAAGTGCACAGAAAAAAGCGCGCGTGGCATTTCTCCTCAGGCCAAAACGCACGCACACACGTACACGCGACGGCGCGCACGCGGCACTAAACACACACCCATCAC
>NW_014577128.1:36011-48511 GCF_000485595.1 Priapulus caudatus | reverse complement strand
ACAAGTATACCGCACGCACGAGAAGTGAGAATATCAAGATTAACAATCTCGAGAAGAACTTTTTTTGCTAAACTTATGCATTTTAAATAAAGAGACGTTACACCAGCATAGATTTATATGATAACATTCCATCAGTAGACCTGACTTAAGAAATAGGAAGAAGATATTGAATGTTAGGTACCCGTTGTATATGCCAAAGCGCCCTAGCCTGCAGTGTGCAAAACTCCTACTTCATTCCCTCTTAGATGACCTTTCCCTTGCCTCCTTTGTCCCTCGCTCAGCCTCCTTCTTCTTCTACCGCCTCTCAGCTATCTTCTGTGCCGCCCCTCCTTAGTCTCCAACCCCTAGCATAGATTTAGAAGATAATATTCCATCAGTAGACCTCACATTAGAAATAGGAAGAAGACCTTGCATGTAAGGTTGCCGCTGCATATACCAGACTGTACACAATCTGGCTACCCTAGTATGCTCGCGCATGCGCAATATCTCAACAGAGGAGTTATATTTTGTGATGAATATAGATTTTATATGGTTAGGAGTTATCTCAGCATAGATTTATGTAAAAGATTGTTATACGTAGACCTGCGTTTATATTTAGGAGAGAGCCATAGCCTGCAGTGTGCAAAACTCCTACTTCATTCCCTCCTGACCATGCATTCCCTTGCCTCCCTTGTCCCTCGCTCAGCCTCCTTCTTCTTCTACGGCCCCTCATCTATGTTCTGTGCTGCCCTTCCTTAGTCTCCCACCCTCTCTCCTTCAGCAAGCTATATTATGCATTTTTATTCAGTCCGTACTGCGCGACTGCAACGGTGCTCGCAAATGCAAAAAATCTCCCCAGAAAAACAATATTTTGCAAAAATTATGCATTTAAAATGAAGAGGCGTTATCATAGCATAGATTTAGAAGATAATATTTCATCAATAGACCTCACTTTAAAAATAGGAAGAAGACCTTGCATGTAGAGTGGCCGCTGCATATATCAGTCAGTACACAATCTGGCTACGTTAGTATGTTAGTGCATGCGCAATATTCCAACAGAGGAGTTATATTTTATGATGAAATTGCATTTAATATGGTTAGGAGTATCTCAGCTTAGATTTCCCTAATATATCTCAGCATAGATTTATGTAATAAATTGTTATCAATAGACCTGCGTTTATATATAGGAGAGTGCCCTAGCCTGCAGTGTGCAAAACTCCTACTTCATCCCCTCCCATCCTTCCCCTTGCCCTCCTTGTCCCTCGCTCAATCTCCTTCTTCTTCTAACGCCCCTCAGCTATCTTCTGTGCCGCCCCTTCTTAGTCTCCCACCCATAGCATAGATTTAGAAGATAATATTCCATCAGTAGACCTCACTTTAGAAATAGGAAGAAGACCTTGCATGTAGGGTCGCCGCTGCATATATCAGTCAGTACAGTATCTGGCGACAGATATATATATCCACATCCAAGGGTGGCTTTAGGCCACCTCGTCCCCCGCCGGTGGCCTCCAGTCCCCGTCTGCTCACTCCGACAATAACCCTACCGCGACCGAAAATAGTTCTTTTTGTTTACGTATTTTAGTAATTCTAAAACAAGTTACCATGGTATATGGCGATTGTATTACCCATGGGCATAGATATAGCATTAAATAGGAAAAACAAGACAAGCGCCAGTGCAGCATTCGGTAAGTTATTAGTAGCACGTTATAGTGTTGCTGGCGTTATATTTGTATGACGGGGGCCTAAGGCTACCTATATAGAATTGTAATAATAGTAAACGATGGTGGCCCAAGGCCACATATATAGTATTTGTATGACAGGAGCCTAAAGCAACCTATATAGAATCGTAATAATAGTGTATGATGGAGGCCCAAGGCCACATATATAGTATTTGTATGGCGGGGGCCTAAGACCACCTATATAGTATTGTAATAATAGAATAGTTTATGATTGGGGCCCAAGGCCACATATATAGTATTGTAAATATATGACGGTGGCCTAATGCCATCTATATAGTATTGTAGTATAGTGTATGCTGGCGGCCCACCAAGGCCACATATATAGTCTTGTGTATGAAGGGGGCCTAAGGCCTCCTATAAAGTAGTGTGTGGTAAGTCTTGGTTGTAAGCTATACCGCCCCCAGCAAAGAAAAGTAGGCTGCATCACTTGCACAGTGTATTATTGCGTCAGCGGGGACCTAGGCCCTCGGTGGCTTAATGATACTGTTAGGGTTGCGAACGGGTAACACTATAAAGGGCATTGCAACATAACTGCTAATCAAATTCAATCAAACTAATGTCCATTACATAAGAGAGATGTCTCTCTACGCTCTCGATGATTTTTCTTTTTAATTCATTGCTAATTAAGTGAATTTATACAAAAAAAATCCTTTTTTGTTATTTCTCAGAAACAGCAAAGAGTTGGAACTAAAACGTTTAACCATAAGTTGTTCATAATATGAACTAAAAAAGATTCCCTGGAATTTTTTTTAAATGCTTTTATTTGGGAAATAAGTTGAAAAGATGTACGAAAATTTGTAGTGATTTTCACAACGCAACAATTTCGTAAACAAAGTGCCATAACTTATAAAATATAATTTTTTTTTAATTTCAGGGAGACTTTTTTCTTTGATATGTTAGCATTGAAACGTAATAAAAAGATTTGGAATCGGAGTTGTGAGTTTCGAGAAATAGCGTTTGAAAAATCAGCAACTCTAATAAGCATTTCTAACAATGGAGATATTATCACTTTTCTAAATTTACCATGATTGGAAGCCTGTGTAAAGAATTGACTAATGCGGAGATTTGGAACTGTTTGGGACGGCCACAGACATAATTTCTACATATACCTAGCTGCCCATAAGTGCAATCTATCAAATAAATTGGGTATTAAAATTTCGACCGAAAATCACCTCCCAACCCTAACAGTATCCTTAAGGCCACACTTGGATGTGGATATCTGTCGCCTGCATACGCAGCGGGGATCTTCCATGCAAGGTCTCCCGCCTATTTCTTAAATGATGTCTACTGATAGAACGTTATCATATACATCTATGCTAGGATAACTCCTCGTTATTTTAAATGCATAATCTTTACAAAATACGATTGCTCTCGGAAGATATTGCGCATGCGCGCTCACCGTGTTAGGCGTGCAGTGCCGTCTGAGGAAAACTTCATAATATAGCTTGCTGCGGGGGAGAGGGGATGGGAGACTGTGGAAAGGCGACAGGAAAGATAGATGGGGCGATAGAAGAAGAAGGAGGCTGAGCGAGGGACAGGGAAGCAATGGGAAGGATGCGAGTGCATAAAGTCGATGTTTTGTATCCTACATGCTAGGGCGGTCTCCTAATTATAAGGGTAATTTTCTCAATGAGGGCACTATTAGGGTGAATTAGGGTGAATTAGGGTGAATTATTTTCAAGAAAAACAAACATGCAAGCAACACCTCTACATTTTTATCACAGGTAGACTAGGCACTTAGGAGTACAACCAGGAATTGAGCATCGCTTAATTCGTCCAATTTTTTTAATTGTGAGGGAATTTAATCTCCGGGTGTCTCTAGGCCCTTTTAACTCCGTAACGATTTCCAAAGAAAGGATTTTCCATGATGATCCATACATAAAAAACAATTTAAAACTGACCAGACACTTGATTATTATAGTATCCAGGTTGGTTTTTTGGAGAAAATCATTTTCATTTAATTGGTAGATTTATTTTTAGAATTCGACAAAATGATGTTACGGAGTTGAAATGTTGTTACGGAGTTGAAATTTTTGTTACGGAGTTGACATTTCTGGAAAAAAACCCTGAAGTTTGCTCTCTTAGCAGGGTCTGCCTTGATGCGATCTAAAGTAATAATGAACAAGACCTAAAGAGCAGATCGAGGGCCTGACATCATAATTGTAAACAACAGTTGAAATATTTAGTAGGGTCATACTCAAATTTCAACTCCGTAACGAAATCACTAAAATTCCATTTCCCAGTGAAATGATACTATAGCTACAAATATGTTTTCAACTTTGTGTAATCCTATATAAAGTAATAAAGAACTAAAGAGCAGAGGGCCTGACATATTGTAAACAAATATTTGACATTTTAAGCACATATCACAACTCCGTAACAGTAGAGCTCAACTCCATAACAAAGTCATTTGTTACGGAGTGGAGTGTTACGGAGTTGAAATTTTTACACAAAATGACCTTCAGCCACTCAGCAGCAAGATAGAATTTGAAATATCTTGTCATATTATGGAGGGCCCTGCCCAAGTAGCATGATAGACATATTTGAAAAGTTGTTCCATGGTTACCATGGATATTAATGAACGTTATGGAGTGGAGTTTAGAAAGTATACCCACCTGATAATGAAATAGGATGTGAAAATTCACAGAAACTGTGAGGAAGTATCAACACTGAGAGCACATGACATATATGGGGGTTACACAAACTGACTTTTTACATGAGGTACATGTCTTAGTTCTACTTCCCTTCAATAGGGGGCGACATTTCATTGGTCGTTACGGAGTGGAGTGGATTTGCCCGGACACCTGTATTTTCATTTTTTTTTAGAAACTAGTGTATTTAATTTTTTTTTTTTGCTATGGATATTGTACTCCTACCAACTTTAAATAAACATATTGTGATAGGAGTGTTTCAATGTAGAAAACTTGAAGAAACTGGGACATTTAATATGCTGACATAGACCTCGGACATTCTAAAATGTAGCCAAAAACTCAAAAACCGTGTGCAATAAAGTGCTGAAAGTTTATTTCCAAGTGGAAATATCCCCAATCTACATTTTAATGGATATAATGCTTACTGGAATTCATTAATAAAAAAATGTGAGGCCCGGACATAAAAAAATCAAAAAGGTGCCCTCATTGAGAAAATTACCCATAAACACATGTCAACTGATAAAGTTTTGTTAGGGAAATCTATGCTGAGATACACCTTAACCATTTTAAATGCATATTTTTCACAAAATATAACTCCTCTGGTGAGATATTGCGCATGCGCTAACACACTAGCGTAGCCAGATTGTGTACTGGCTAGTATATACGCAGCGGGGATCTTACATGTAAGGTATTTCTCCTATTTCTTAAATGATGTCAACTGATGGAATGTTATCATAGAAATCTATGCTAGGATAACTCCTCTTCATTTTAAATGCATAATCTCTGCAAAATACGATTTCTCACGGGAGATATTGCGCATGCGCGCGCACCGTGCTGGGCGTGCAGTGCCGTCGGAGGCAAACTTCATAATATAGCTTGCTGTGGGGAGAGGGGTTGGGAGACTGAGGAAAGGCGGCAGAGAAGATAGCTGGGCGGTAGACGAAGAAGGATGCTGAGCGAGGGACAGGGGAGGCAAGGGAAAAGACGCAAGGGCATAAAGTAGGTGTTTTGTACCCTACATACTAGGGCGCTCTCCAAATTATAAATACAGGTCTACTGATAAAATTTTATTAGGGAAATCTATGCTGAGATACGCCATAACCATTTTAAATGCATATTCATTACAAAATATAACTCCTCTGATGAGATATTGCGCATGCACTAACACACGACGTAGATTGTGTTCTGGCTGGTTTACGCAGCCGGGACGTTACATGCAAGGTCTTCTTCCTATTTCTTAAATGATATGTACAGATGGAATGTTATCATATAAATCTATGCTAGGATATCTCCTCTTTATTTTAAATGCATAATCTTTGCAAAATACGATTTCTCACGGGAGATATTGCGCATGCGCGCGCACCGTGTTAGGCGTGCAGTACCGTCTGAGACAAACTTCATAATATAGCTTGCTGAGGGGGAGAAGGGATGGGAGACTGAGGAAATGCGGCAGGAAAGATAGCTGGGGCGATAGAAGAAGAAGGAGGCTAAGCGAGGGGCATGGGAGGCAAGAGGAAGGACGCGAGGGCATAACGTAGGTGTTTTGTACCCTACATGCTAGGGCGCTCTCATAATTATAAACAGAGGTCTACGGATAAAGGTTTATTAGGGGAGTCTATGCAAAGATACCCCCTAACCATTTTAAATGCATATTCATCATTTAATTATGTATTTAAAATGAAGCGGAGTTATCATAGCATAGGTTTATAAGATACTATTCCATCAGCAGACCTCACTTTAGAAATAGGAAGAAGACCTTGCATGTATGGTCGCCGCTGCATATAACAGTCAGTTCACAATCTGGATACGTTAGTATGTTAGCGCATGCGCAATATCTCAACAGAGGAGTTATATTTTGTAATGAATATAAATTTAATATGGTTAGGAGTTATCTCAGCATAGATTTATGTAATAAATTGTTATCCGTAGACCTGCGTTTATATTTAGGAGAGCGCCATAGCCTTCAATGTGCAAAACTCCTACTTCATTCCCCCCTCACCATGCATTCCCTTGCCTCCCTTGTCCCTCGCTCAGCCTCCTTCTTCTTCTACTGCCACTCAGCTATCTTCTGTGCTGCCCCGCCTTAGTCTCCCACCCCCTCTCTCCTTCAGCAAGCTATATTATGCATTTTTCCTCAGTCCCACTGAGCGCCTGCAATGGTGCTCGCACATGCGCAAAATCCCCCGAGAAAAATAATATTTTGCAAATGTTATGCATTTAAAATGAAGAGGAGTTATCATTGCATAGATTTAGAAGATAATATTCTATCAGTAGACCTCACTTTATAAATAGGAAGAAGATCTTGCACGTAAGGTCGCCGATGCATATTATATCAGTCAGTAGACAATCTGGCTACGTTAGTATATTAGCGCATGCGCAATATCTCAACAGAGGACTTATATTTTGTGATGAATATGGATTTAATATGGTTAGGAGGTATCTCAGCATAGATTCATGTGATAAATTGTTATCTGTAGACCTGCGTTTATATTTAGGAGAACGCCATAGCCTGCAGTGTGCAAAACTCCTACTTCATTCCCTCCTGACCATTCCCTTGCATTGGCCCTCGTTCAGCCTCCCTCTTCTTCTACCGCCCCTCAGATATCTTCTGTGCTACCCTTCCTTAGTCTCCCTCTGCAAGATATGTTATGCAGTTTCCTTCAGTGTGTACTGCTCGCCTGAAACGGTGCTCGCGCATCCGCAATATCTCCTGAGAAACATAATATTTTGCAAAAATTATGCATTCAAAATGTAGAGGCGTTATCATAACTGCTACTTCATTTTCTCCTGAGCTTTCCCTTGCCTCCCTTGCCCCTCGCTCATCCTTCTTCTTCTTCTACCCCCCCCCCTTAAGCTATCATTCCTGCCCTCTTCCTTAGTCTCCCACTCTCGCTCCCTCAGCAAGCTATATTATACAGTTTTCTACAGTTCGTATTGCACGCTTAAAACGGTGCTCGCACTTGCCCAATATATCCCGAGAAAAAAAATATTTTACAAAAATTATGCATTTAAATTGAAGAAGAGTTATCACAGCACAGATTGAGAAGATAATATTGTTGCATCTCTTTAGAAATAAGAAGAACACCTTGCATGTAAGGTAGCCGCTGCATATACCAGTCAGTACACAATCTGGCTACGTTAGTATGCTAGCGCATGCGCAATATCTCTCCAGAGGAGTTATATTTTGTGATAAATATGCATTTAATATGGTTAGGGGTATCTCAGCATAGACTTATGTAATTAATTTTTATCAGTAGACCTGCGTTTATATATAGGAGAGCGCCCTAAACTGCAGCGTGCAAAACTCCTTCTTCATTCCCTCCTGACCTTTCGCTTGCCTCCCTTGTCCCTGGTTCAGCCTCCTTCTTCTTCTACCGCCTCTCAGCTATCTTCTGTGCCGCCGCTTCCTTAGTGACCCACCACTCGCTCCCTCAGCAAGCTATATTATACAGTTTTCTACAGTTCGTATTGCACGCTTAAAACGGTGCTCGCACTTGCGCAACATATCCCGAGAAAAATAATATTTTGCACAAATTATGCATTTAAAATGAAGAGGAGTTATCATAGCATAGATTTAGAAGCTAATATTTTATCAGTAGACCTCACTTTAGAAATAGGAAGAAGACCTTGCATGTAGGGTTGCCGCTGCATATATCAGTCATTACACAATCTGGCTACGTTTAGTATGTTAGCGCATGCGCAATTTCTCACCAGATCGGAGTTATATTTTGTGATGAATATGCATTTAATATGGTTAGGGGGTATTTCAGCATAGATTTATGTAATATATTGTTATCAGTAGACCTGTGTTTATAATTAGAAGAGTGCCCTAGCCTGTAGGGTGCAAAACTCCTACATCAGCCCCTCCCGTCTTTCCACTTGCCTCCCTTGTCCCTCGCTCAGCCTTCTTCTTCTTCTACCGCCCTTCAGCCGTCTTTCCTGTCGCTTTTTCTTAGTCTCCCACCTCTCTCTCCCTCAGCAAGCTATATTATCAAGAGCATATAAAGAAGGGCAGCCTTCTTTATATATGCTCTTGATATTATGCAGTTTTCATCAGGCCAGGCCTGCCGCTCATAGGGTCTATGTCCCCCAGGGTACTGCCGGAACGTACCCTGGGTACGGTCCGGTATACCCGAACGTACCCTGGTAACTATTTGATATGGTTAGGGTTAGGGTTAGGGAGTAGGCGTAGGCGACTCCCTAGACTCGTTAGTGGTTTAGGCGAGGTACGGTCCGGCATATTAGATAGTACCAGGGTACGTTCCGGTATAGCGGACCGTACCCAGGGTACGTTCCGGCAGTACCCTGGGGGACATAGACCCTCTCAGCCATACTGCCCTTCTGAAATTTTACATCGATGCGTACATACAAATGCGACACTTACGTGCCAGCTGTTAGCGAGATATTAATGAGAACCGCTCAAGCGTTGAGCGGGGCTCAAGGGGTCGTTGTCGTATCAGGTACTACAGATATGTACCCTAGGTACAGGCCCGTCGGAGCCGCTACAGTTGGTACGGGATTGACCGTACCACTTTTCAGCCTAAGAAAAAAGGGGAAAAAAGAGAGATGGAGAGGGAGAAGAAAAGAGAAGAGAAAAGAAGAGAGAGAGATGGAGAAGAAAAGAGAAGAGAAAAGAAGAGAGAAGGTGGGAGGTTGATAAATGTCATGATCATAGGCTGATCGTAGGCTTATCACTAGCTTAATGGAAGAACACGAACATCGAAGTGACTTTGCCTTTTTTCCATTATTATGAAACGCATTATCACATGAACCGAAGAACAGCATATATGCCACACATTTTTTTTAACCAATCGCAAATCTTAAAAATAATATCTTCAAGAAACTGATAAATTAAGCTCGCCACCTGACCGTGAAACCTCCTATTTATAGGTTAGGGTGGCAGCTTGACCTCAATTTCTATTTAATGAAGAGTAATTTGCCCTTTTCTGCAGTACAATAAAAGGATAAAAAAAATCACTTTAAAGTGTGCTAAATTGCATGATTTGCACCCCCAATTCAAAGTTCTTACCGAGGGAGGGGGTCTCCCACACCCTCCCCCGCTCGATCGCTCCGCTCCCTCGCATCGTTTCCTGTCCCGTAATCAAATTTCTAAAATCTGATCACCCTGTCTGCCCCTTCAAACCCCGCTGGGGGTTTCACCCCCAGACCGCCACTGAAACCGTACCACTTTAAAATTCCTTCCGACGGGCCTGCCTAGGTACATATATGTATACATAAAGTGTACCAGACTTGTACTACAGAAGTGTACCCTAACCCTAACCTTAACACTAACCCGAACCCTAACCCTAACCCTGATAATACTAATAACAACCTAAAACTACCTCGGGTACATATCTGTAGTACCTGATACGACAACGACCCCATCTGCTTGAGCGGGTGGTACTCGTATAGACGCTGCGCATTTCTTAACTAGGGCTAAGCTAACCCGAGACTGTTCTTAACCCGGGATAAGAAAACCTCGTGTAGACAAGGCTTTATTGGATTAGGCAACCGCCACCAAAACCGTCGTCACAAGAAATGTCATCGGCGAAAGCTATTACAACTGCCAATAGATGGCGCCACTGCCACATTTCATTTCATGCTTACATCACATGTTTATTAGTTTGATTAGTTTGGTCAGAGCACTTATATCAACTGATTTATATGCTCTGGTTTGGTTTATTACTATTAGTTATAAGCTAAGCGGTAGCCAATTAAGAGTGAGAGAGGCGGGAATATAGTGGCTATATATATATTTAAGTGTCAGTGTGCAGCATGCCATGAGGAATGGCAGCCGGTAGCGTGTGTTGCACATAGAGGATTTGGACGGAATTTACAGAGAACTGTCGGCAATAATAGGTGAAACTCACTGAAAGAGAGTAGGCCTATAGAAACATTAAGAATTTTGTAGTAAATAGATTTCGTATTTATTTAGCATTATATTTTATTGAAACGCTTCAAGTGTCTGTGCCTGTGGGTCTAGACTCTAGCCTAGTATAGGGACGTTTCGTAGAACCGTATACGTTACGTATAAGCCTGACGGGCAGGGGCGGATGCAGGATTTTGTCTAGGGGGGTGCAGGTGGGAAAGGGCACTTTGAGATTTTGTTAGGGGCAACTGAAGCGGCGGCGTAGCTGCCGCTTCGTGCGCGAGGACCGCAGGTGCGAAGGAACCGGTGGGGGGTCGGGGGGGCCTCCCCCAGAAAATTTTTAAAAATCAGACTTTTTTATGCATTTTCAGAGCATATGAGGCGAAATTTTTGTACTTCAAGTCTTGTCATAGCAATGAAACAGACAATTCCAGTACAAGGCAAAATCCACAAATGCCACAAAAACCATCAACTTGCTTGAAATTAACTGCCATCAGAGCGACAAAATACTAGTACTACTACCTGGTGAAATCAAACTGCGATATGGATTGAACAGCTACACTTTTATTACAAAAGAAAATTAAAATCATTACTAATTTATATGCTTTCCGTTTCATACATTTACTATAAAACTTGAACTTCAACTTGAATTTCAACGACTGATATATTATTTTTTTTAAAACATACTCAGTATTACTCTTGCCAGTAGAACTTACTTTAACCAAATTTAGACCAAATGAGTGGGCTCTTGCCAGAGAGAATATAGTAATAGTACTACTAAGTACGTTTTAAGTAAAAAAATGCAAAGATAACATCGAAAACTATTCAGAATGAAATTACTGAAGCAAAATTAGAGGGGGGTTATTACCCCAGGATGGGCTCTTGCCCGAGAGAATAAGAGTCCTATGGACAGGGGCGTGTACAGGATTTGTACCAGGGGGGGGGGTCTAACCGTTACCCAAACTTGCGAGGAAAATTTTGAAATTAGACCCCCTTAGATGCGTTTTCTGCGTGAGCAGGGGGGGGTCCGGACCCCTTGGACCCCACCCCCTGTACACGCCCCTGATGGAGCAACCTCATTCATATAATTTCTGCAAACTAAGGTTTTTACCGCTGTTAGCACCCGTATGATCATTTTGCACATTATGGTTGCTAGAGCTGCGCGCGTGGACGTAGCAACGACAATGTCTGTAACAAAGCTAGACTGGTAACCGGCGTTCGCCACTTTCACCCCGGCAAGTACTCTGCCTTCGCTACACTGACTTAGTGTAGCGTGTGGAACTGGCGACCGGGTACCAGTCTATAACAAAGCAATCAACGGTGGCGCAGCCTGGCGGCGATCTGTCGCAGCTCAGAAAACAAGTCGGGTCGGCCCCCCGTTCCCCTAAAAAACTCCTCGGAAAACATCAACTTGTTTTTCAGTATTTTTTCTGCTTAAAAATCTATATTATTTTTAAAAAAATTGGAGAAAAAAAATTTCCGTGGGCCAGAAAAAAGGGCAACTCAACATTTTTAGGGGGGGTGCGCACCCGCTGCACCCCCCCTGGATCTGCCCCTGACGGGTCCGTAGAAAATCCGCCCCCAGCATGCAAAACCGTCCCCAGCCTTTAAAATTTGCCGGGCAGGCCTGTAAAATCCCTTACCTACACTACAGGCCGGGGTGGCCTGTAAATTTTCAAACTAATTTCTACGCCTGCTACTACGGGTTGTCTTCAGCCACACGGTAGGCCTACCGTACAACATTTGCAACTCGCAGCAATTATGAGATTTTTCAGACACAAGGTGGATATGCAGCTGCTCATGAAGCTGAGTTTCTCATAGCTCTAGTACTATAGCCCTTCTCTCTGCCACAGGAAAGGCTGCGGCGGTGGAAGGAGCGGCGGAGCGAAGGGCTATAGTACTAGAGCTAAGTTTCTCAATACTTGCTGCCAGATGCTTCCTGTCACAGCCATGCAGTGCGCACAGGCTCAGCGTAGATATATGCTAGACTTTAACTTTTTTAAGTTAGGGTTATAGTTTAGCTCTGCTTTTGTGGCAAGAAAGATATGGTGAAACCCTGACGGGAATCTTTGCAGCATTGTGAGCTATGCTGTAAAATAAAAAG
The DNA here is from genome assembly GCF_000485595.1 of Priapulus caudatus. NCBI lineage: Eukaryota > Metazoa > Priapulida > Priapulimorpha > Priapulimorphida > Priapulidae > Priapulus > Priapulus caudatus. The sequence goes on along the minus strand of NW_014577128.1, from coordinate 36,169 downwards.
GACCCTATTATAACTGGCAAAATAAGCATGTTCGCCTGAGCATGCTACTCTGAACTCAAACTGTAATCTGAAAACGAGTTGGGATGTCGAAGCTGGGGGTCAAAGGTCAAGAGGTGGAAAAGAAGGGGGAACACTTCCTCAACTTCAGGTATAGGGAG
>NW_014577128.1:23445-32035 GCF_000485595.1 Priapulus caudatus | reverse complement strand
CTTAACCGCTTTCGGCGGTCGGGGAACAACGCATCTTTTGCGCAAGGCCATCTTGTATCCGGTCTCTCTGGATGTCTATTAGATGCCAATTTGGGAACACGAGTTATTTACCCCTCTAACTCTGAATTTGCTAAGACTGGTGAGGACTAAACTGTATATACCAACAGAACTTTATTGCTATCCTGATACCTATAGCACAGATGTGCCTCACTGTGCCTATGACTAGTTAAGCTGCAGTCGTTGCAGATTCCCACGTTTCGAATGCAAACGAAATCGTGGGATGTTTGGAGAGAGGAGTGTCAATAGGTGTTGTCGACTTAACAGAAACGACATCATGATCAATCTCGAGGTCGACATGACGCTTAAGGAGGTGATTGGATACATCTACAGCTGGTCCTCTTCCCAGCAGTACATGCAAGAAACTGGCGATCATCAACTGCTGGAAAAACTGAAGGCCAGGTGAGGTTTAGAGGCTCTCTAGTTAGGTTTTGAGGTTGTGAATACAGTATAATCGTTGATATTAACTTACATGTTCGGTTGAGAATAAAACCCATCACAGAAATGGTTGAACGATGAAGATGCCAGAACGAATAAAACAAACGAACAATTCGGCATTGAAATTTTTACATTTGTGTTAATGACTATGTTGTCTGTATCTGTATGTGTGGTAAATTTATTTCTTCTACATTCCGGACTTCACTCATCATTGCCACCACCTTTTACAGGTTGCTAGATGCGATGGGAGACAGTAGCCCTGCTGAAGATGTGATACACATGCAGTTTCCTATTACGTTGCTCATGGGACGAAAGGAAGAACATTAGTCACTGAAGCTGATATTTAGGTGTTACCTTCTCCATGGTGTATAGCATAAATGGCTCATGGCTTAATTAAATAATTATTTAGAAAAAAAAATTGCTTTAAATATTGATGTTGGATTTCGTTTCAGTTTGGTTGGTTGGTCGTGTAACGCGATTGAATGCGTAGAAGAGAGAGAGTTAATCAACGAGATCCAAGCTTTAATGTTCACACTGTAATGGCGTCTACAAACCGGCTGTTTAACCAAACTGCTGCTAACGGACAGCTCATTGTAAAGGCGTCCTGTTGTTGGCTGCTGCGAGATCACACCACTGAGTGGGTGTATCCAACTTTACCAGCTAGGCTATACAATACGTGATATACATAAATGTATACACGTTACAGGTTGTTGCTCAAAACAATTAGTTACAAGTCAAATGTATAATAATTCATAATAAATTCCTTGAAAGTGCCAAGCATGTTTTCTCAAATCTAGATTTAGCAGTTGTAAAACGATACTCCATGTCATAGATATTACATAGACTTATTAGATGTAACAAAGTTGTAAGATAACAGTTTGAATATTTATTTATATATATGTGAAATAACATACAGATTGTATATAATAATGATGGCTTGGTTCTAGTCCATATTGCGTTAAATTCGGAAAGTGTAACATTCTCTAGTGTACATGTAAACAGCGCTAGAAGTTTTAACTAATTTTCTTTTAATTCAATTTAATTTATACTGTGCTTAGGTAATTTATTCAGCTGTATTATTTAGTCAATGTTTACCTGTCATGAAGCCCAATGCACAGTATGATTACAACCCTAGAACTTAGGCTTTGCAGTATGTGTATCCTACCTAAGAAACTGGCGATCATCAACTGCTGGAAAAACTGAAGGCCAGGTGAGGTTTAGAGGCTCTCTAGTTAGGTTTTGAGGTTGTGAATACAGTATAATCGTTGATATTAACTTACATGTTCGGTTGAGAATAAAACCCATCACAGAAATGGTTAAACGATGAAGATGCCAGAACGAATGAAACAAACGAACAATTCGGCATTGAAATTTTTACATTTGTGTTAATGACTATGTTGTCTGTATCTGTATGTGTGATAAATTTATTTCTTCTACATTCCGGACTTTACTCATCATTGCCACCACCTTTTGCAGGTTGCTAGATGCGATGGGAGACAGTAGCCCTGCTGAAGAGCTGATACACTTGCAGTTTCCTATTACGTTGCTCATGGGACGAAAGGAAGAACATTAGTCACTGAAGCTGATATTTAGGTGTTACCTTCTCCATGGTGTATAGCATAAATGGCTCAATGCTTAATTTAAAAAAATTTTATAAAAAAAATTTGCTTTAAATATTGATGTTTGATTTCGTTTCAGTTTGGTTAGTTAGTCGTGTAACGCGATTGAATGCGTAGAAGAGAGAGAGTTAATCAACGAGATCCAAGCTTTATTGTTCACACTGTAATGGCGTCTACAAACCGGCTGTTTAACCAAACTGCTGCTAATGGGCAGCTCATTGTAAAGGCGTCCTGTGGTTGGCTGCTGCGAGATCACACCACTGAGTGGGTGTATCCAACTTTACCAGCTAGGCTATACAATACGTGATCTACATAAATGTATACACGTTACAGGTCGTTGCTCAAAACAATTAGTTACAAGTAAAATGTATAATAATTCATAATAAAGTCCTTGAAACTGCCAAGCATGTTTTCTCAAATCTAGATTTAGCAGTTGTAAAACGAGATATTACATAGATTTATTAGATGTAACAAAGTTGTAAGATAACAGTTTGAATATTTATTTATGATATAACATGTATATAATAATGATGGCTTGGTTCTAGTCCATATTGCGTTAAATTTGGAAAGTGTAACGTTCTCTAGTCTACATGTAAACAGCGCTAGAAGTTTTAACTAATTTTCTTTTAATTCAATTTAATTTATACTGTGCTTAGGTAACTTATCAGCTGTATTATTTAGTCAATGTTTACCTGTCATGAAGCCCAATGCACAGTATGATTACAACCCTAGAACTTAGGCTTTGCAGTATGTGTATCCTACCAATTATTCTAGGTAATTACGGTCAGTAACCAGTTAAGACTCGAGCAATCTATAAATTGTGCAAAACAACAAAAAATCCATTAATTGCACAGTGCTTTCTGTGTAGCATAATATAGGCATATATATAAGATGGCAATCATTTTTTACGTGTATTTTGAAGGCTTTTGTACAGCAATGACAGTCAGGCAACCATATGTTTTTCTCATTCCTTCTTTCTCGTCTATTAATGCCTCAAGTTTGTTGCTCTCTTTCAAGTCATGCAGCCTTTGGAAATATGTCTCCATGTAATTTGTACCCATCTCTTTGTCTCGTTTTTTCAACAGTGCAAATGCAGAAACCGCAAGTATGAATTTTGGGTCAGATGCAGTGTCGACATTGTAATAGTGCTGTGGTTTCATTATAATTTCATGAAGAGGGACCGTTGCCTGCATCGCTGGGAAACCGACTTCCATCAGTATTTTCTCTATAGAATTGTAATCTCCACACATTAGTTGTAGTATTGGCTCCTTAAACAGATCATCAACCTTCTCTATAAGGCCAAAGTGCCACAGGCAATGTGTTAGTTGTTGTCGCAAGCAAGTGATCATAAGGAACAGGCCACCTTTTCTCAAGGCATCGTAGATGTTGCGTAACGCTCCCGTGGCTTTAGGAAACGTCAACGTATCGATGTTGTCATCAGGAGAACCCAGGTGATGCAGAACGAAATTCACGCAGATGGCGTCGTAATGTTGTTCACCTCCCGGTATAGGGCATGGAAGCACTAGTTGTTCGCAGTGCGGCACGCGTCCAGCCACGACGTAGTCGGCAACCTTGGTTCTAGCGTAGCTCAGCATTCCCTCGCTCGCATCAAACATGGACACCTTGCCAACGCCATTATCCAGGAAATACTTTGCGTAGCTGCCTGTGCCACAACCTGAGTGAGAGAGGTTTATATTGTTTGTGAGTTATGTTACAGGGAATACGTTTGTCAGTTTTATCACTTTTATCACGTTTACTTTCTGGGTTATGACTGCAATAAATAGAAAGAATATATTTTATTGTGCGGCAATGGTATATATACGCTCGGGATGAAGAGGACAAGATAGCTTTAAAAACGCCTCTGGTGGGAAAGATTTTCTTTGAAAACATCATCAGATCATAGATACTGGCATGTCTGGGTTGGGTAAAGACGTTGCCACTGCTGTCATGACATACATGTATATAGTTTCACGAGTCACTCACCAACGTCTGCAATGTGGAGGTCTTTTAATGGTTTTCCCAGTCGGCGTAGTGCGTTCAATTCCGTTTCACATCCGGCTGCGCATCTAAAGAAGAGTTTTCATCAAGAGTACATGACCAAAGTGATAGTTGAAAATTGACTATAACCAGTTATATGTTCTATGCCTGGGGGGCACTCCCATTGTTAAAGGTACTCGGGACGGGCCACTGGACAGGGTATATTTTCCGAACATCATTATTGGCACAGCTAGGGTTATCTAGATACACAGTTACACACCCATCAAGCTGATATTGGACCAATATCTGCCTATATTGACAGGACAGGAATGTGCAATATTGCAACAGGGTATACTTTTTAGTGCAGTATATTGGGACATGGTGTATTTTAGGGCGCAAAGTGGTTTGCGACAGGGTAAGGTTTTCAAAGTCCTCGAGGCACCCCCTACCCAGTTCCGAGGCGAGTGCCCCCCCCCGGGGTTCTATGTAAATGCAGTGTTGATAAGGCATTCTCAGACAAAGGGCACGCAGAGCGAACATGTTGTTAGACCTCTTACTTAAACATGAAACCAATAAAGCTACTAATAATTATCTAAATATCATCTAATCCAATGCGTGTTTGCTAATAATTACTAAGCAAACACGTGTAACTTGCTCCAGCCATACACTAATTGGTTACATTTATGCAAATGATCAACGTAATCAAATGACACCTGAAATTATAATACAAGACACATCTGATCATTTCCCTGTATTTTTAATAACACAGAACAGGCAAGGCTCTCTATATAATATTATTATATCACCTTGTTCAGGGGTGAATGCTAAGAATTCTTTGAAAGTGGGAACTAGGATTCACTACGACAGTTTCTTATGATCAAACGGATACAACCTTGTGTATTTATATGTTAATTTGATAATAAATGCGTAAATTCCATTATATTAATTACTTCTACAGATAAAGTCAATGGGGTCAAATTACTCTCACATCTAGAAAGACAAGCCCTGGCTGCACTGACAAGAGCGGTGAGCTCCTGTTACACCGTAGACCCACTCTTTTCCAAGATACGTGCACATTAGAAGATCAGTATTACATTTCAACTTCAGTAGTTTGTCATGTTTTTAGCTCATCTGACATAGTCAGATGCAGCTTGTAGAATCGCATGAGCGTGCGTCCGTCCGTGCGTCCGTCCATCCGTGCGTCCGTCAACAGTTGGGCACAAATCTAAACGGCTTGACGTACGGATTCGAAAGTCGGGACGTAGGGGGGTAATCCGAATACGAGTTGGGATTTCGAAGCTGGGGGGTCAAAGGTCAAAGGCCAAGAGGTGTAAAGGGGGTACATTCCCTCCTTAACTTAAGGTATAGGGAGGAAATGCAGAATTGCGGCACAAATCTAAACGGCTCGACCTAGGCTCGTGATAGTCGGTGTATAGCATCATGGTAGGAAAAGCCATCACTGTGCCGAAATTGGAAGTCAAAGGGCAGTGGGGGAAAGGTCAGATATCAGACATTTTCTAAGGACATGGGCTAACGGACAGAGTAACAAAAAATTTTGTTTCAGCGCTGACCTACCAGTTTATCACTTTATTGAAAGGACCATGAAATGTGCTTTCCACTGACATGCGAAGAGTAAGTGTCTGATAACCTTTTCACCCTCAAGAGGAGGGTTAAACATGAATTCCTGAACTGCCTCAATAATGTCACAGTCATGGCACATCCATAATCGGGAAACCCAACATTCCTCGATAGCCTAACGGCTACAGCACATGAAATGATGTGTACGCAACTGCGTATCTGCATATCTGCGCCTAACAAAGGTCTCACTATGCACGACTTAAATGTTACATTTATCATTCTAGCAACAGACCTCAGATGAGCCCAGACGCTCTGAGGCTCTAGTTTAGATTTGTAGTGTGGAGATTTCAGGGGGGCTGACGTCATACAACAACACAACTTATAACTACAGAGATAGAAAGTTCCCCAGCAACAGGTAGAAAGTTCTTCCCCAGCAACAGGTAAAAAGTTTTCAAGCAACAGAGACAAGCGCGGGGGAGGGGGACCCACAGCTCCCAGATGTGGGAGGTCGGGGGTTGCACCGCCCATGCACGTGCCAGACGAGGGTGGTTGTATCGCCCGTGCACGTGCCGGACGAGGGGGGGTTGTATCGCCCGTGCACGTGCCGGACGAGGGGGTTGTATCGCCCGTGCACGTGCCGAACGAGGGTGGTTGTATCGCCCGTGCACGTGCTGGACGAGGGGGGGTTGTATCGCCCGTGCACGTGCCGGACGAGGGGGGTTGTATTGCCCGTTCACGTGCCGGGCAAGGGGGCGATTCCGCCCAAGCACCTGAGCCACGTGGGGAGGAGGTGGGCCGGGGTGGTACTGCCAGGATCTTACGTCACAAAAGGCTGCTATATAAGCAGCCACGATCCGACGGAAGGATAGTCAGTTTTCGGCCACGAGCTCGAGAGAGCAATTCACTGAGGGCAAAGAGCCAGCCACGAACCCTGGTCAGGAGCGCCGAGGACAAGAGGGCGAGCAACGATAAGGTATACCTAATAATAAGGAAGTCCAGCGAAACGAATCGAACATACCCTAGTCTCAATTTTGCTTGCTCGACCAGCGAAGTCCAGCGAAGTCCAGCGCAACGAAGCAAACATACCCCTCTCAATGTTGCTGGCTCGAAACGAAGCGAACATATGATATCCCTCGTATCGATTTCGCTTGCTCGAGCAACGAAGTCCAGCGAAAAAAGTGAACATGCCGCCGCTCTGTATTTCGTGTGCTCGACCAGCGAAGTCCAGAGAGACATGATACAAGATTGCGTGGCACAGCTTTGCTGTTGATCCTAAGTGCTGCGCGCGGATGAGACGCGCAGTTCCGCGGGATATGCACACGCGACCGCGGGGATGTTCAAGTATGAAGCGCTGTCCGCAGTGAAGACGTGCACCAAATTCGAGGCCCGGCGCACGTCTCCACAGCGGTCAGCGGATGGTCTGTAGTTTTAGAAGATGACAATGATTATATATTGACGATATTGTATAAATTTGTGCATTTCTATACCCTCGATCATAACTCAATACTTTCGTAGTTATATCGTAAACTAATCATCATTTAGGATTACAATTGTTTGTAACTATATTACACTCTATGAATAGAAAAACTGTTGGATAAATTAGATGAATTGCAAAAAGCTGATTGTAAAAGTTGCTGCAGAAAATTACTTTGGTTCTTGTAAGCTTGTGAACATGTAATACTAACAGGCAATAAGTGGCATTTGCTGAGCTGTGTAAGCAAGTATATGCATGTCAATGTTTGCATCACAGGTATTGATGTCAGTAAACATCAGATAGATGCTGCAAAATATCAAGAAACATGCAACAATGTGTCGTACATGTAAGTCACTATAGTCACTATATACATGTGTTATTGTAGACTTAATATATGGGCAGGTACTGGGTTAATTTTAAAATTGTGTCTCTTTAGTAATCCGTCTAGCAACATAACTCCCCATCTCTCAAATTGCATTACTATGGAGAACGACGTCATTCCTGCAGTATCTCGTGTCTTTGTAGGGTAGGAGATGCAGAAGACACTGGCTTACCGCCACTCTCTGTTGATCTTGTCGTGTGTAGTCAGGCTGCTCATTGGTTTGACCTTGACAAATTTTTTGCGGAGGTCGATCGAATTCTGAAGCCTAATGGTGTGTTGGCATTGAGTACTTACCAAGCCACACCCATCGCATCATACAGAGATGAGGGGACATCAGAAAAACTCAACAAAATTTTGAAGAAGGTAATTTTTGCATGGCTTTATTTATGGAAGTGCTTCTGTACATGCAGCTACATAAATAGAGATAGGTCTGAATGTTTAGAATTACAGAATGATGCAAGTAGTTACTTTTAACATAAAACTTGCCTCGAGTTAAATCAATATTGGAATTCAGTTTTGTTAACTTTGATGTGAAATTTTAGCACAGGTTAATCACACTCGCAAAGTACTGGGACAGTCGGCGGTCATGGGTTGAGAATGGTTACGCTGATATACACATCCCATACAAAGAGACATTGGAAATTAGGTAACACTCCTGGTTTATATTGGGAGTATTTGTCAAAAATTGTACGTAGATGACGTCTTATTAACTGGCACAATGTGTACTAGACGATCTGCAGCCCGGATATACGCGCGAAGCGCGAACAGCGCCACCTCGTGGCGCCTTTTCATCCAACTCGACGATCTGCAGCCCGGATATACGCGCGAAGCGCGAACAGCGCCACCTCGTGGCGCCTTTTCATCCAATTCGCTGCCCTCTATGTAGAACTAACTACGCGAAGCCCTCTGGGTACTACAGAAAGCCGGATAATCGGTCAATTGAGCAGTTCTGGCGATTGCAGAAGCCTTTCGACTCTGCACGTAGGGCGAGAATAAATCCAATGGTCGTAATTGCTAATTTTTTTGGTTGGCGCGTTACGTTTTCTTCTAGAAAAGCTATTTCCA
>NW_014577128.1:17292-19144 GCF_000485595.1 Priapulus caudatus | reverse complement strand
GTTGTGGTTGCATTTCTTGACATGGTTCGCAATTCTTACATATCTGCTCAATGTCACCACTAATCCTGGGCCAGAACACACTTTCACGGGCAAGACGCCTGGTTTTCTCAATTCCTTGGTGACCTTCGTGTAGCTGTTTCAGTATGTCACTTCTCAAGGTGGCTGGTACCACCACTTGTTTGCCTTTGAAGATGACACCATTCTCCACTGCCAACTCATCCCGGAAGCTCCAGAAGCTCCTTAGGTCTAGCGGAAGTTCCTGCATCCTGTCTGGCCAGCCCGTGAAGATTGTTTGTGATAATGCACGAAGTATAGGATCTCGTGCCGTTTCACTTCTCAACTGACCCTGTTTTGTTGGCGAGAAGTTTATCAAGTTCAATGCAGTCAACATTGTGATCTAGCTCAATCTCACCATCCTTGTGCTGGTTCGGTAGCCTAGACAAGGTGTCGGCTAATACCATCTTGGGTCCTGGCCTATAGTGTATCTCAAAATCATACCCTTGGACTTTCACCAACATTCTCTGCAGTCGAGGTGGTGCTGCACAGAGCGGTTTCCGGAGAATCATCTCCAGCGGCTTGTGGTCCGTGATGATTTCAAAATGGCGGCCAAACAAGTAATGGTGATATCGCTGGATCCCGTGAACGATCGCCAAGTGTAGCAGGGTAGAAACCAATCGATGTGTATCTGTATGTGTATCTATGTGTATCTACACTATATCTGTGCATGGCCGGCATTCTATAATTGAGTTACAGTGGCGAGTGCCGCTAAGTGCCCTATCACTTAGACAGCACTTAACCAATTACCCGGCGCCATAGTAAACGATAGCGAATCCTCGGAGGAGTCCGATAATGCAGTTAGCGAGTGTCTTTGAAGTCCGAGAGGATCCTCGAGGGGGCCAGGTAATGCAATTAGCGGACGTCTTTGAAGTCCGAGAGGATCCTCCGAGGAGTTCAATAATACAATTATCTCGAGCACAAGAGCTCGGAAGTATGGACGGCGCATGCGTGGTTCGCGGTCGTGCCTGTGTATATAGGGCGGAATGCTCGCCCAGGTCCAGACGTGACCGCCTGTGTATTTGTAACAATGAAACAATAGTGTAACGGATCAGTATCTAAATTAAACAACATCAGTCATGGTATATATTCTTAGACTTACTCTTGTCGATGTCGTTTGGCTATGCATATAACATCATAATCTATAACTATCAAGTAACGTTAAAACGCGGCGTTACACAAGCACTCCCTCTCGAGATTGCTGTAGTGAGACTGTGCAGTCGTCAATGTTTTGCTAGCGAACGCGACTGGTCCGTTTGCTTGGACCAAGGCTGCTCCGAGCCCCCGAGCCGATGCATCTATCTCTAAGGAAACGTCCTGTGTTGGTTCATAGTATCGTAACCCGACACTAGCAGCGACCAAGTACTCCCTTGTATGCTGCCTGGTGATCCTCACTCCATTCGAACGGAACACTTTCCTTGAGTAGGTCTCCCAGAGTAGCTGTGCTGTCCGACAGCTTGGGCAAGTGGCTTGACATGAAGGTCACCATGCCAAGGAATCTCTGCATGTCCTGCTTGTCTTGTGGTGTGGGCATTGCGATAATGTCTTCCACTTTCCCTGGGTCGGGAAACATGCCTTTGTCTGTGTAAAGGCGACCAAAGAATGTTATTTGGTTCGTTTTCACCACACATTTCGAGGAATTGAGCACTAGCCCGTCTTTGCGTGCTACCTTCAGGAAAGCTACCAGTCTTCTATCGTGCTCTTCTTCCGTTTCGCCGCACACGACAATGTCGTCCGTGATGCCGACGACACCCTCGCACTGGGCGATAATGTCATCCATCTTCTGTTGAAAGATGTC
>NW_014577128.1:4658-13531 GCF_000485595.1 Priapulus caudatus | reverse complement strand
GGGGATTTCCAAAGATGCAGGTGCGGCTGCCCGCAAAATAATAATCACGCAGAAAACCTACCGAAAGGCATTGAAAGACGATGAAAACTCCAAGGAAAGATACGGAGAAATCAGTGAAAATAACATAGTTTCTATACGTAAATTGTGGTAAATACATATAAAATCGCATTATTTTATTGAAAATCCCCATATTTACTTATAAAACATCCAAGAGATGGCGCTGTGGCATGTAAACCGAACTGCTCCGAACCAGAACATTGTGTGTGTTTTATTGAATTGTTCAATGAATGACGCACTCGTTCACTTCCGACATCGAGTGAAAATGCAGAACATTTTCCTGTTCGATATGAAATGCATCGGCCGGGCATTTCATTATTTACGAAAAGTAAACAGGCTGGGGAAAGGAACCGGTCACGTCGGTGACGCTCCATGATTCATGCCCATCAACAAAGAAGGCGGGGCATATTCTGATTACGGAGATGCAAAAATTCAACAGAATGACAGAGCGCAGTGCGCTAAACAGCGTGTTATTTTCGTTTTTGTGCCAAACTCTATCGTAGGAAACCGTTCTAGCCTAGCAGAATGCCCTATAGTTCTTGAGATCGGCGATTCCGTACCTCAATGGGTCCCCACCTTTGAAATTATAACGGAGAGGTGCGGTGTATGCTGTGATTGGAAGACACAAAGTGTCAATCCTTGGCGCACCTCGGCATCATGGCCGCATCACGTCCAGCGAAACGAAGCGAACATGACCCCGCTCTATATTTCGTTTGCTCGTGCAGTGAAGGCGAGCGAAACGAAGCGAACATATCCCTCGTATCGATTTTGCTTGCTCGAGCAACGAAGTCCAGCGAAACAAAGCGAACATGCCCCCACTCTGTATTTCGCTTGCTCAAGCAACGAAGTCCAGCGAAACAAAGCGAACATGCCCCCACTCTGTATTTCATGTGCTCGACCAGCGAAGTCCAGCGAAACAAAGCGAACATGCCCCTGCTCTATATTTCGCTTGCTCACGCAGTGAAGGCAAGCGAAACGAAGCGAACATATCCCTCGTCTAGATTTCGCTTGCTCGAGCAACGAAGTCCAGCGAAACGAAGCGAACATACCCCAGTCTAAATTTTGCTTGCTCGACCAGCGAAACGAAGCGAACATGCCCCCGCTCTGTATTTCGCTTGCTCGCGCAGCGAAGGCGAGCGAAACGAAGGCGAGCGAAACAAAGGCTAGCGAAACGAAGGCGAGCGAAACAAAGGCTAGCAACTTTAATAGCTCTTTTATATCATTATATCTAAACCCCCTTGATATCTACTTTATATCTAACCCCCCTTGATATCTACTTTATATCTAACCCCCCCTTGATAACCCCATTTTATATCACGACATTAATGACATTAAAGTTGGGAATGCTCCTAATGGAGCATCACCCAGTCTTGAGCTATATTCTAATGCGAACGAGGAGCCACGCCTCTATCAACACGAGCCGAGCCGCGGCAGCACCCGACGAGGAGCGACAATGAGGGCTACAAGACATTAGAATAGAGAATACCTAAGATAAACATATATAGTCGAAATAATTAAGCGACGTAAACGTTACATATGTATATATGATATATATATATATATTTATTTTTTTTGAGATCCTCTCAGTGAATGTTATTGGTATAAGGTGAATAAAGTTATCAATTGTATAAAGACTATATTATATTATGTATAAGGACTTGGTTTCATTTCACTCTGGGGTTTTCTTGCTACTGCATCACCATCCTGCCTTTACGGTAGGAGTGAATACTGATACCAAATCAAACAAATTATACGTGCTAACCATAGCACGTGTGAAAATCCAGTTGCGATCACCCCTAGGGCCACTACTATACTATCAGCTGGGGGAAGTCCTGTGTGCATTTATATGTCCCCGCAGTTTGACGCTTGACTCATGTAGGGGACACCCCTGGGAGTAAAAAAGAAAAGACTTGGGTTAGAGCATTCTGGGAAAGTCATGGAAGGATAGGTGATGAATTCAAAGATGGCGTTCGTAAAGATGGCCGTCAAGTTCATATGTAATTGACCATAGATCTCCGGCCACCTATTTATGATAGGAGGTTGATTTTGTGTCTATCCCTATATTTTATAGGTCAGGCATTCCATTTAAACTGCTACCTCGGCTACTGCGAAAATGATTGCATCGATTCGTTAAGATCCTAAGATGGCCGCGAAAGGGACACGGCGTACTCATATAAAGCTGCTATAACTTCTGCAGACTTATGATAGAACGGTAACTTTTTCGTTGTCTTATCCTATTTGGTTTTTAGGGTCAGGTTTATCCACTGAGACTATACCCAGATTTAAAAACGCACTGCGAATACGCATGCAAAGCTACAGATGGCCACCCAATATTACCGTCATTTGATTAGACACTTTTCAGCATATCGCCGTATAATACGGTGAGCAGCATTTTATCAGTATACTATGAGTATTATGGTAGGTAACTTTAATAATGATCACTCGTGTCCTGCCTGGTCCTACTCCTACCCGGTAACAGAGTACTAAGACCGTTCGTATACCGCCCTCAAATACTTTCAGGGGTATTAAGTACTTGGTCCAATCTTAGGCAGGAATAAACTAGCTATTGCATATGGACGAAGGAGTTTTACTCATCATTAGGCAAGAGAAATCATGTTGTGGCGGCCGCAGTGCATTTCAAGAATATTTCTCTGTGTCTCGGATCGTTCCAATATGTCAATGATTTCGCTTCGGTGTATTGGAAATAGCTGTTTGCGTGATGAGTGGAGCTAAATAAGTATTTGATAGAAAACGGTATCTTTTGGCCTAACGCATGACGCCATGCAGCAGTCTTGGGTGGCTCGATTATGTCGACACGGTTCGCCCTCGAGAGAGTCCGACGACATCATCAGCATTGCTATCGAACATGGCCCAAAGACTCCGGCGAGTGGAAGCATTCTTTTGATGAATTGGGGCATAGAAAATACCTAGGCGCTCTGCTGAGGCTTGGCCTCCTGAGGGAAATAAAAGCAGTTCTCAGAGAAGGATCGTTAGCAAAGTCAACACGCTGCTTCCGCAGTTTCTAGCTCTTCTGGGTATCCTGTTTGATGACTTCGAGAGTTTCAACGGACAGAAGACTGGCGAGAGAAGTGATAACATTTAGATACACCGGTGTCATACATTCATTGATGTGGTTCAATTTGGTCAAAGGACCTTGTGCGATTGCTTGATCGCGCGGCATAAGGAAATGTGCAAACTACACTTGAAAGCTGTTGAGGATATTCCTGCCTTACTTCGCGACATTAGACTCGACGCTAAACTACCTAATGGGGCTGGAGTTCCCTATATCTTGGGCAGAACATGCAAAGTCCCTGCCTGTAGAACGGCAACCAGCTATTTCATGAAAACTTTTTCTGGGGGGCTTTGTGATCAAGCGATCGTCAGGCTCCCGATTCACAGCCGTTGCAATGGACATGTGCTTAGAGCAAAACAATAAATGCCGTTGCTCAAAGAGCATCATTGGTATCACCAGATAAAGAAGCATGTACGTTTATCGAAATGGCGGAATATATATTCAGCGCAATCAAATGATGTCTGTTAACCCACTGTTGTAGGAGAGAAGGCGGAGTCAGAATGGACGATTCAGAGTTAGTTGTCAACAAAATGATTTCAGCCAGCTGGGGCCGTACTGAAGGCTGTGGAGGCAACATAAAGGTGAATGGACATGATTGGATATGTGGTTACCCAGTGAGAATCCGTTCAAAGTTGACGAACGATAAGAATCAACGCTGCCACCGATCCTGTCGTCTGCCATTATGCTGAATGATGTTCGAAAGGATCTGTGACAATGCAGGATCTGGTGTGAAGAGGTACAATGGTGTTCGAAAGGAATAAGACTAATAGACAAAACGAAGCGCCTGAGCGTATGTTTTATTCGATAAACGGAACTTAAAGACGTTTGCAAGCCGCCACCGTTCGAAAGAAGAAACCAGTCATAATATTAAACACAACAAGAAACGAAGGATTTTGGGTCAGCACAGAAGAAGTTAGATATTGCTCGAGTACGCGTTTGTGATGCTGATATGTGTTTCCAAACGACCTCGTGTGCCTCCCAGTTTATCACTATTCGATGACGATTGGGTTTATGAAGAAACCTGCAAAGTTCTGAACTGNTGGTAGTAGGGTCCCTATATGGTAGTAGTCGTGTCGCTACTCTCCCACTGCTGCCTTGAATGAGTAGTGGGCATGCAGCAGGTGCTGCCACCTCCCGGGTGACTTTCCCGCCTATCCGGCAGACATTACCACAGGTTGTCACTGAACTCGGCATCGTGTGACACCGTGGCCAGCTAGTAGCTACACGGTCGAGTCTCAGAAAGGCCAAGGCGAAGTAGCAATCAAATTATATTTTGTAATCCGTTCTCAACTCTACTGCATGACACTAGATTATACATAGTGATGTACGTGCGTTTTGTTAGCGTAGCCCCGCAAGAGCATAGAGTGGTAGATCGAATTTCCATAGCCACCATGTAAAGCTGAACTCTTGGTTGACAACGCATGAAGGTAATCTCCGTGAACGCAGTACAACCGACAGACACCATATACTACTCAATATACGCACACAGATGTGCACTGATGTATTGGCAGCTAATTTGGCTTCGCTACCAATTTTACTTCTATACCTGCGTACGGGCGTTACGTGTTGGAAATTATGTCATGCTTGCACAGAAAGGTCATTGACATTTACCCGAATTTGAATACTTGCAGATTAGTGAAAGGAACACCTAAAGCTGTCATTAAAGTGACGAAAAAGTGCTTTTAACTGTGCATATTGCAGATAAAAAGCAGCGACTGCTTACATGCCGGGAATAAGTGCTTAATTTAAAGTCAGCTTACGGCTGCACACACGTACTAGAAATCAGTCTATTTATATCATCACCAAATGAGTTCTGTTTCACACTAGCGCTCACTGCCATTGTATGAAATGAACATGATGCACGGTGAAAAGGCATAATATTTTGGTCCACTATATATCCGAAACCCCTGCTTTTATCCAGCAAATAATATATATAAAACTCGGAATGATTCGCTAACGTGGCCAATGATGAGAACGAATTCGCGCATAGACGAAAACTACGAGTGAGTGATTACGTCACGATTTTTCTATGGTAAAATTTGTAAAATTTTTGTTGCCATTTTTTACATTAAAAGTAAGAACTAACTGTACTAAACGTATCGTCAAATTATTATCTGATAAGATTGTTTCTCAGCTAGTTAAAAATCCAAAAAACCTGGACGATTTGATATTAGTGTTCATAACATTAATTGCTTTCTATGGGCTATGTATGCGTCACGAGTGTATGTTCACATCGAACAATATAGTAAAATAATAAGTATAATGCAGCAATTTAACCATAAAAAGTGAACAGAATTACTTATATTTTGTGAAAAAGTGGAAATATTTTTTACATTTTTTATTATTTACGGTGACGTAATCACTTTAACAAAAAGTCACGCAGTAATTCACAACAGCACGGGAACACACGAGACGCAGCTACGCCTACATCCCGACATATTTTCGACCTTTTTTCTTAACACTAATGTAGAGTTGTGAGATTATCGAATGCAAAACTATCGAGTAACGCAAAATGCGAAATGCAAGATGCAAAATGCGATCACCGATGCGTTATTCTGTTGAAATGATTCAACAAAGAAAATCGAAACGAGAAACTGCAATGTAGGTGCAGGTAATCTGTGGGTATTTTTTTCGTGCGTATTGGTTACATGAGTTATATTTCAGTCCTTGATTCTCAATCCCACCTATATGAACTGAATTGATATTACCGGTGTACATGAATAGTCTCTCTCTCTCTCTCTCTCTCTCTCTCTCTCTCGTCTCTCTCTCTGATCTCTCTCGCGCGCGCGCCGCTCTCTCACTCTCTCTTCCTCTCTCTCTCTCTCTTCTCTCTGTCTGTCCTATCATATATATATATATATAAGTATATCACTATAATATTATAGAGAGAGAGAGAGAGAGATATTATAGATATCCTGTTATCTACATATCGATACAGTTTAAGAATAAGATTTTACTTACCACTGAAAATATGTCAAGGGATTGGTAGAGAAACGACGCTCTCCTCCAATGAAACTGCTTCATAACAGCCATGTATATCGGAACGTTCGATGTCTCAGACGATACTAGGCGGAAGTAACTGGGAAACCGTGTTTTATCGGATAGCGCCGGCGATGAAGTACCGAATCCAATCTGTATCATTGCAAACGTACTTTAATATATCAATATCTTTCAAATGAACCGGAAAAATAAACGCATGTAGACAAATTAGGGCTCACATTCCCGAGTACACATGCACTATTGATTGGTTCAGCGTAAAATTTACCACGAGTTTGTGCTATTATAGACTATAAAACAGCAAATGAACAGAAAACTTGAGCCCGCATTACTGAAATTCGCGAAAACGAAAATGCGAAAATGCGAAAAAGAAAATACCACAAAATAAGTTATAACACCTGTTTACGTGACGTAAATTTTTCTAGACTGGCACCCTATCTCGACATGTAAACACAGATAACATAGTGTATAGAGACAAGGTACCGGTTGATGGCATCCGATGAGATTCGAGGATCACGCGTTACTGATGTTAACGTATGTAAACAAATCTTCTTTGAGATGCAGATCGGTGCACATATTAGTAAAAAATGATGTGTGAGTGTTCTAAGACATGCTAGCCTTACCGTATACATGTGGCGCTACACAAGGAGAACCGGTGAGTATCAGAACGGTTGAGAGAGTATGAGAGCGGTTGATAAAGCACGTGAAATCATTGTTTTAACAGCTGCTAGCGGTAAAGGGAATAAGGAAAGGTTGTCCCCCCCTCCTAGACGAACGTGGATACTAATACACGTCAATATCCAACGGAAAATATTGCTTACGGTCAACTGCACAAATCACAAACCGCAAGTGCCCCCCTCTCATATCCCTGCAACCCACACTCTACACACAGTATCGTGTTAACATCGTATTTCATGTGACACATGCAGCCAGACACCGTTTAAGGGTCTCGTAAGTTGGGAGATTTTTGAGACTGTGAATGGCCGTAAGATTGTGCTAAACATGTTTCGAACGATCGAAAACATTTACAGGATCACAAATGGTCTTGATACAGATATAGACTTGCTATGGACTTACTATAGACCATAATACACATGAACTTGGTTACGGATACCACTGATATAGCCATAATCTCACGGACATAATGCGTGATGCATGTTACACATGGTTAAGGCTTACGCAGACAAAGATGGCGGACACATAACAAAATTGCAATTTAATGTAAAACAGTGACGCCTGTATTGCTTGTGTCACTTGCCATAACACATACATCTAATTAACACTAATTACTGCAATAATACACCAGTATGCGCGTGGACATCACTTCTAGGCTATGCTGAATTAATTAACACCAATTAGCACAAATTAGTATGATGACTCTCATCCTGTCTTACATCACCATTATCTCTGTTCTTGACGTGTCTGGCAAGTGAATAGTAGTTTACTCAGTGTTTTAATTTGTATGTGCACTTTTAATTAGTTCGCGTATGAATTGTCTAAACGCGACCAGCTTCCCTAGTATAGCGGACACGAGTTGTCAATGCAAAACACTTGTAGTTAAATTGACTAAGTCACGAATTACGGTGTATATTTGTGAAATTTGTGTTGCATTTTTTTACGCGAAAAAAAAATACTAACGGCATTAAATGTATCCTCAAATTCCTACCTGATAAGATTGTTTTTCAACTAGTTAAAAATCCAAAAAGTCTAGGCAATTTGATATTTTGATCACGACATTAAATGCTTGCTATGGGCTATGTATGAGTCACGAGTGTTTGTTCACATCGAACGGAATAGCAATATATGAAGTATAATGCAGAAAGTTAACAATAAAATGTGAACAGAATCACTTACATTTTGTGAAAAAGTGGACATAATTTGTTTACTTTTACTATTCACGGTGACGTAATCACTTTAAGCAGCGCAGGGAGGGAAAGCTAATTTGTTTCTGTACCCCACGGCCGTGATACGCTTTTCTCCATTGACGTGACTCTACACAAAAGGAATGAACGTAAACGGCATATGCCTGCAATTAAACTTCTTAGCGAGCGGCTAGACGAAAATACTTGCGGACGAAAATATCAGTGATTAATTGCAATAGAAACTACATGCATGGCACGCACCAAAAAACATGAAATTAATATGATTGCGGACCATGAGCGTCAAAGAACTGCAACGCCATGCTATTTCAAAACGTCGGCAAGGAACTAAAACTCTCTGAGCCATAAAAAGTCACGCACGATGGTCGCGTGCATAACGATAACGTTTTACCTACTCCAACAGAAAGACTAAGTGGTACGGAGAAGCCATACACTCGTTTCTCTCTGCTGCACGCCTGTCGTTACAGCGACGCTTACCGGGCATGGGTAAGTGCACTTTCATAAGATCTGTTTTGGGCAGACATGCGACAACGGAACATATACAGGTCGTGAATCGTCGCATCGTGATTAAGGGTGTCGCATGTTATCTGCCGAAGTCACTGCTGTCTGTATAAGACGCCAAAAATTGGCCACGAGCGGCATAAGAAAATAACTTAATACGGCCCTTCACTCTGGGCTCGATTTTCCTTGTGGGGATAAAACTGCGAACTTTTCAGGCGGCCTAATGATCACTCTGCTTCCTTCCACCTGCGCCTCTTTTCATTAGCGGGGAGGAGGTTGATAAACAGACAACCTGTGCCCCCTCAACCACACTATGCTACATATTTCGAACCGTCGGAGAGATGATTCAGCGGAAAAGGGTAACT
>NW_014577128.1:414-958 GCF_000485595.1 Priapulus caudatus | reverse complement strand
ACTCTAAGCCATTGTTATCTCGCCAACGTCGAGAATTTAATGCTTCCGTAGAATTTCGTACGTCTTTAATGGCATTAAAAATACGTGAAAATTACGTGAAAATTTGTTTGCCAGACGACATGCGCGTGCGATAGTAGTGTCTTACGTTCGTGCTCTACACAGCTTCAACTGCAACATTGATTCTGTCGGAAAAATCGTCTTGGTTGCGTCGCCTAAGACATATTATGCTGCATCATGAAATAGCGCAAAATGTTTTGATAATAGCATAAAAAATGTAATACTACTAAACGTGCGTAACTCACACAGATCTATCCTATTTCAAATTCCAAATCAAATTCTGTTTCAAAAGTTTCTATCTACCACAGATCACCAGGGAGATGCATAACAGATGGTTTGAAAATGCATAGAAAGGGCACTGCAATCCGTATGGGGAATGAATTTTCTAGAGTAGCGGCAGTATATTACTATACCATTGGTTAATCACGCCAAGTCACACCAAAAGTATATGTAAATGGATTTGCGCAAAAATATTGCAATCCTCGCA
>NW_014577128.1:0-349 GCF_000485595.1 Priapulus caudatus | reverse complement strand
CGCGCGCGCGTGTGTGTGTGTGTGTGTGTGTGTGTGTGTGTGTGTGTGTGTGTGTGTGCTTCTTATTTAATCGAACGCTGAAGCAGAACACATAGGCAATATTCCGTATGCAATTTTTAGTACTTACCCTTACTTGACAGCAAGAACGGGCAAGACGAACTTCGCGACGAGCAATGCAATACAATGAATGCGCAGCACGATGTACATGTGTACGAAGACTAGCATATCGTGCGCATGCGCACTACTCGCAACCGTCTACACAGTCGCATATAAAAATGAACCATAAACATGCGCGTGTGCGAGAAAACGACGCATAGAGTCTATATACGCATCCGTTCCTCTCACCATG
>NW_014577127.1:680821-683652 GCF_000485595.1 Priapulus caudatus | reverse complement strand
ACTACACTACCAACGCAACAGAACAACCAGCACCACCACCAACTCCGCGCACACACACACACACACAAACACCACGACACATCTACCCACACACGCCACACACCACAGGTCACACGAACCACAAACCAAAAATACATAAAGCCACAACACACACACATCACACCACATACACACACACACTACACACACACAGGCGGCGACACACACCATCACACACACACCACACACACACACACAACACACACACATATTGTCGCGCGCTAACGTGTACACGAACGCAAGTCAGACTCGATCTACATATACCTCCCTCCACTGTCCGTGGGTGAGGTTAAAAATAAGATACATGTAAGAGTATTATTAGAAGGTCAGTCTGAACGTTGTAATTTATAATTTACTAAGTTGTGTAACACCCTCAAGTGTGCCTACCTTCCAGCCGGGAAACACAGCCTCATGCGACAATGATGGCTTCAACTTGGGAACTCCGCAACGGAAATAACACCTTTGACATCGAGATTATGCATAATTAAGACAGGTTTTATATGGATTGAATGTGCGACACCTTAATTTTTGTTTCGATTTTTTCGATGAAAGTGGTCCAGCTTGTAGGCTAGCATCACTCATTTTTGGGCGAATCCCCCCTAATTATTTGCAAGAATCTTCCTTCTTCTTTACCTTTTCTTGGTACCACCGACCCGACAATCATATTTGCAAGACATTTGCAAGATGTATTCTTTTTTCTTTTCTTCTTCTTCTTCTTTCCTTTCTCTTCAAATGATAGGGGGCGACGCGCCCGCCCCCCCCTGCCCGCCTGTGGCGACCGCCCCTGAATTTAGTACAACCTACTTTTAAAACTAGATTGTATCCAGCCTCCAGAGCGCATAAATAATGTAACTGATTGATCAACTGTTGTTTTATATGCTTTTGATGTATCTAATCAGAATAGTATTAAATTAGTATAATTAAGTATACCATATATGCACTATGCAGGCCCGTGGGCAGTTTCTCTTTTTTTTTACGAGAGGGTGCGGCCGTGGCGTTTCCAAGACGCGTATTACAGGGGCGTGTACAGGATTGTACCGGAGGGGGGGTCTAAACCATAACCCAAACTTGCGAGCAGCGCGGGGGGGGGGGTCTGGGGGGTCTTTCCCCAAATTTTTTTTTAACTAGACCCCTTCAGATGCGTTTTCTGCGCGAACAGGGGGGGGGTCCGGACCCCCTGGACCCCCCCCTTTAAACGCCCCTGGTATACGGACCTACCGAGCGCCGGAGGCGCCAGTCTCTAGAGGTGTCCGGGGGCATGCCACCCCCGGGAAATTTTGAAAATTAGGTTGTCTGAGACTGCATTTCGCGCGTTTTGAAGGCAGTATGAAATGAAAACAGGCAGCCAAAAGCGAACCTCAAAACGTGGACATTTTATTTTTTCCGCAAAAAGGTGGACCTCCGCAGCATGGCGGGGGGGCGCACCCGTCGCACCCCTCTTCCCTACGGGCCTGATATGGACAGTACAGACACGGTTAATAAATGAGCCTACGCAACAGAGGTTCACACTTACTTCGGGTTTACTCCCAATTCACACGCTTCAACCGCTAGCTTTACGAGTTCGGCTTTTCTATGCCGTGCGCACGCACGCACGCACGCACGTGTACGTGCACACGCATGCCCGCACGCACGCACGTGTACGTGCACACGCATGCACCCACGCACGTGTACGTGCACAGGCATGCACGCACGCACGTCTACGTGCACACGCACGAACGCACGCACGTGTGCGTGCACACTCACTCCCGCACGCACGTGTACGTGCACACGCCCGCACGCCCGCACGCCCGCACGTGTGCGTCCACACACTCAGACGCCCGCACGTGTACGTGCACACGCACGCACGCGCGCACGTGTACGTGCACACGCAAGCACGCACGCACGTGTACGTGCACACGCACGTACGCCCGCACGTGTACGTGCAAACGCATATGGGGGGGGGCACAAAATAAGGGGACCCCCTTAGATCAGCCACTGATACTGTATATTGTTCTCGGGGATCAGAAGCATGACAAGATCAATGCAATTACTAAAGATCTCAAAATGAGATTATTTGGGATTATATTTACTCTTGCCATTGATTATAGACCCAGTACAAAAACTTACAATATTATATACATTATATATATATATATATATATGTACCTATAATTATACGTACGGTATATATATAACAAACTCAAATAATAGGTAAAGATTTGTATGTATGCATTGTATGTATGGTAATAGTAATTTTACTCAAGTAAAATGATGCATGCGTCATAATACTCACGTGTGCGGCGGATTTTCGTTGAGTATTTTGACGCATGCATCATTTTACTTGAGTAAAATTACTCACGTGTGCGCCGGGCTTAAAGGGCGAGGTAATACGCTAGATACAATAATGTAACCCAAATACTTGACAATTAGACAATTGAACATTTGAATTTTTATTTTTGAATATTTTATGTCAATATTAATTGGTAATGCCATTACTTTTTCGTTTATAGGAACCCTACTCAATGTGTCATTGTAAACCATATCAATGGGTCAGATGTCTACAGGTACCAATTAAATGATTACACTCAAGAAGTACGTTCAGCAACTTAATTTGCTGTTAACATTTGCTGTTTGCATCAATTTAATCTAGATTTCCCGTTTCTAAATTTACAAAAAAATATATAAAAAAGAACAAAAAACGTTAATGTATAACTCTATATAATTTAATTTACAACACTCTATTTAAAGCTGAAATTATCAACTAGTCCATATATTATATTTGTGTACGTGCCTTGATCACACACACATATATA
>NW_014577127.1:654217-680811 GCF_000485595.1 Priapulus caudatus | reverse complement strand
GTTCGTTACGTAAATAAGTACGTACTATATATATATATATATATATATATCAGAAGTAGATAATAGGAAACACATTATCTACTATTCACAAAATAATAAAATAATTTTAATATTCACATAATATAATCAGGAGTAAGATAATATAGGTCCTAATATAGATACTATATTATCTTACTCCTGATATAATCACATCATCCCTATTTAATTATCTACTTCTCTATTTAATTACTATTCTATAGTAATTATATTAGTATTCTATAGTAATTACTATTAATTACTATTCTACTCTACTATTTAATTATCTACTTAATTATCTACTTCTGATATATATCAATGAGAACTGACACGAATATACTCCCGCAGCGGGAACTCTCTGTGAGTGGAAGGCGAGCAGTGAGCGAGGGCCGGACCTGTACGACACGTTCGAGGCGTACAAGTCCGCCAGCCTGCAGCAGGCGTGTACGCAGCCGAAACGCAGCGGCCTCTTCAAGTTCGCCCCGACCAATGACACACCGAACACGATCTACTATCAGGTACGCGCGGGTTTGTCAGCTTAGATGGTTCACAACAATTCCGTGATTCGCTGCATGAGTCGCACGCCGCCGTATTCGATCAGCCTGCGAATCCACCTCGCAAGCAGGTTCAGAAAATTGTGATCCAGATCATACGGATCAATGATCCTGCGCGCTTTGTTTGGGTTGATCAGTGGTGCGGATCGGAAATTCCTGAACTTGCTTGCGAGGTGGATTCGCAGGGTGATCGAATATGGCGGCGTGTGACCCAGCCAATCACAGCTTGCTGCGAACCATGATAGGTCACAGCGAAACAACGAACTGTTGAACCGTTGGAAGTGAGTTTGCCTTTGTTTGGGGGAGATCAGAATCAGACGGATTCGGTCCAAACAAACGCGCCACCATACTTCGTTTGTCGTCTTCACTCGACACGCCACGGCGCCACTGTTCTTGTCGGCTTAGCTGAATCAAAATTCGATGTGGACGTTCTGTGGGTGAACGCGCTGAAACCACGCGTTAGCTGTACATATACGCGCGTATATGCGATGGTGCGCAGTACTAATGGCTGCGATTATACGTCGCATATACCCTAGCTACAGATTTAGAGATTCTAGGTATATGCCTAGCTTTAGTGGAATTATACTCGTGTACAAGGATACAAGTTCACTATTATTTTGTATTATATATTTATATACAATTGTTGTTATGTATTATAATAATAATAATAATATTATTATTATTATTACTGCTATATTTAATATTTTGTTGTTGTTTGTATTGCTGTTATATCAGTGATCGAGAGACAATGCTGAGAGCAGGTAGATTGGTTCCATAAGTCTCTGTTGGCCATCTTTGTGGCCTTTTTGTTGGGTATTGAGTGTGGAGCGCAGCCACAGGGACGTCTGGAGTCAGTCTAATGGTGTGGCGGAAAATCGCCGAGTGTCGTCGAAGTCTAAACCAGTTCATCTTCTTCATTGCAGTGCTACCAACACAGGTTCCTCGGATGGAAGATCAGAGTCGTCAGCGACTGGGACGAGGTCGACGGAGGTGCCGGCGTCGCCTTTCAAATGTCGGCAGCCTTGACCTTGTGCATCGCTGCAGTGACGCTGTCGCTGGTATCGTCATCGTCATCATGAGGTAGATCATCATCCGAGCGATAATTCCCTTCAAAACCTGCCTTCGTAGCAAATCAGTAAAACGTAACCCACCAATTTGGGGGGGGGGGGGAGGGAGGGGTGATTTAACCACTAATCTTTTCATGTGCAGTGTTATATATTGTAATGTAGAATATTTTCATGTGAAGTGTTATATTGTAATGTCGAATAATTATTTTCGCGCTAAATGTGTCAACGTGTTTAGAACTCTAGCTGCTATAAGCGGCACCGCGTCACCTGATGCCTTGATGACTTGCATGCTTTAACCGCAAATGTGTCGCTAACGGTTGACATTTAGTCGTCGATATTTTTGGCTATGGTAATTAGAGACATTTAATTATGGTAATGAAGCCGACCAAAGAACAATCGTGACGTAAGAACGCGACGTGAGGTGTTGCAGAGCGGCAACACGCACAGCGTGTATATATATATATATATATATATATATATGTATATATATATATAGTATGTATGTATGTATATATGTGTATGTATATATGTGTATGTATGTATGTATGTATTGTGTGTGTGTGTGTGTGTGTGTGTGTGTGTGTGTGCGTGCGTGCGTGCGTGCGTGCGTGCGTGCGTGCGTGCGTGCGTGCGTGCGTGCGTGCGTGCGTGCGTGCGTGCGTGCGTGCGTGCGTGCGTGCGTGCGTGCGTGCGTGCGTGCATGCATGCATGCATGCATGCATGCATGCATGTATGTATGTATGTATGTATGTATGTATGTATGTATGTATGTATGTATGTATATGTATGATGTAGGTATGTATTTATGTATGTATGTATGTTAATGAAAGGCTCCGTCAGTTTGGATCCAAATAACGCCAAATTCACAGAAGAGATCGATGAATACACGGGACGGGTTCTAAACTATACTCGGTTGAAACCCGTAAAAAAGGCTTAAAAAAGACAAAAACAAAACAAAAAAGGTAAACATTTGCCTGAAAATAGGGGACGCTATATTTTTGCTAGAACCAGAGCACGTATATCATATGATATATGTGCTCTGCTAGAACTATGTGTGTGATGTGTGCGTTACATGGCATATACATGTCCGTTACATACTGAATAAAAAATAATCTTGATGCAATAATATATACATATAATTTAGAGAGCAAATCCCTACCACTCCAGACGCGGATTTAGGCCGGTTTGCACCGGTTTCCAGAAACCGGTCACAGGCTGGGTATCTTCAGAATTGACCCTCAAAATTCACCAGAATGCACCAAATAGGTCTATAGCCTCATTTTTTTTTTAATTCCAGGGGTGGCATGCCCCCGGACCCCCCTAGCTGTGACTAGAACTATGGAAACTGGTCACCCAAACCCTCTGGATCCGCCCCAGCACTCACGTCAATAATTACATGGTGCCTATTTTATAACAAATATCTCTGTAAATGACGGGTGACATCTGCTCGAGGACGCCCAGTATCTTCGAATATATATATATATATATATATATATATATAATTTATACGTTTAAAATGATTAGAGAGAACTCTTGTCGCAACTGCTTGACATGAAGCAACCAGTGTGAACGTGACATTTTATTCGACATTATTTCTATTACCAGTTGGATAGGTTTTCGGTCTTGCTAATTCAGAGGATTATACTTAATGACGCCTGGAAATACGTACGATGAATAACGCAATGGAATATGCTCGGAATAATGAAAACAACATTGAGATAGAACAGACAAAGTTATTTTTCAATGTATAATCATATTTTTCAAATAATATATACATTTAACGCAAAAAAACAACAAGAAAATAAGGGCAAGATTGATGTACGTACGCAATACGACGAGTAATTGTAGAAACTTTACAGCCAGCTTTGAGAAGTCACATGCAGTCAGTATCGTATGCAGTTTGTCGTTGGCGCATTGGGTGACGACTTACGTACGTCCGTCGTGTCTGATATACTGTGCACGAGACACTTCACTGAGGGACGGCTGTGCGGATTCTTGTTCCAACAGCCGGAAACGAGTGCATTATAAGAGACCTCTGAAGAATCGGCGGTGACGATGGGGCATGTATGCATAGATGCATGCGTTATTGCATTTATTGATAGATGGGTGGATGGGTAGATTGATGGACAGGCGAACAGACGAAGAGCGGATAGACGAACGAACTACTGGATTATTATATACCCTTATTGTTCTTGAGTGCAAAAAATACAGCACCTACTGTTTTCTAGAATGCGCGCAGTTAGGATATGTATTTAAGCCGCTATATGGAGGAGCATGACGCGTACTAATGTTTACTTTCAACGTGATACACCCAAAGGCCTCTGTTATTAAATAAGTCATCATGAAGCCGTATTTAATAATAATTTTACCATGCTGCGCTGGCCAACCTATCGTTGGTTAATAATATTATTTCCGTTAGACATATTATCGACGAGAACGTACAGATGAAAGGGAGAAACTGAATGCCTTGAAGCGGTCTGAGCGCTTGCGTGGTTTCTCATACGCGACTCGGCTATCTGCGTCAGCAACGCGCACGAAGCGGAAATGTCACGTCGAGATTTCGCAGACATTCGTGCCCGCGGGAAACGTGCAGCACATAAATAGTGTCTCCCGGTTGTTAATCGTGCTCATTAGCGTGTTGTCGCTCCTGGCACCAACTCTGCTTGCTGCGCGTAAATCGCGCATGCGCGTGATGAGATGGGGGGGGGATGCAGGAGGACTGGGTGAAACCATGACGAGACGCTTACATTGAATAGACAACGCTGAATAATTGGATTCTAAAAAATGTCCAGCTAAACCTGCCGGTAGATATAATCAACCGATCAAATCGAATGGCGAGTTTCTTGATATAATATCTTTAGCTGTCGCATGACATATTTCGCTATTTCTTTACACGAAAGGGGTGCCTATTTTATTCTTTCGACAAAAGCGTGATGAGTACGCAAAGCGTTCTTACGAATATATCGTTGTATTCTGTAAATATAAATATTTATATCATATTATATAAGATCAAATATATTATATAATATAATATTGATGTCTAAAAATCGAAACTATCACTAAAGCTTCAAGCAACGTTTCATCAAGTACATACGAGAAGAGCGCAAAAACACGTGAAAAATAAACATTATACCACATATGCGACAACACGACTTTATTAAATTATCTATGTTACTAACGCATTTATATTTTGTCGTCGACACCTAAATGCTGGTATATATTGATAACAGCTATGACCTTATAGTTAGCCTTTATCGGGTTGCAACATGTGCGCGACTATACAGTATAATTACACAATAAAAGCTACAATAGCTAGAGCAATTAAGGTGAAAGATAACGTCAGATTCGTTGACGTAGTTCATCCGTCAACGTTTAAAAAGCCAATATTACTATGATGAATTATCACGGCTCAGCAGTAGACAGCAGCTAGACGCGCGGTGGATAATAATAATTAGTCTCTATTCGACCTGAGACTTTTCAATCAAGGTATATACCAATGTTCGACAGGCTAGAGTGACCTGTGTACCGCGGCTACGTTGTATTCCGACAGTACCACGCCTGCCAACGCGGGCAAAATTTTGGGCGTGCCGCATAAACGAATTGATGTTGAGTATCGGTATTGCGATATAGCTGTTTACAAAACGGGCTGAATATTACTAGTGTACACGTTTTTTTCCCGATTATTTTGCGGAAACCTCCTTGTATGTTACAACGCCCACAATACATTTACTTGCAACAGTGCAATAATTAGCACGAATGAGATCTACGTTTCGAATATGCCTGTGTAATGTAACCTCTCCCAGTAATTACATGAAGAAACTGCTCCATATAAATAAGGCGTCCAATGCGCAGGCGTAAAATTAATTAATGAAATATAATATATAACAGTACAGCGTGTTTTCACGTCATTAAAAGTACAGAATCAGACATTCGTTTTCAAGCAATGTCTGGATGTAGCGGCCATGAGCCATGCTAATGAATCCTTGTGCATTGACTGGCGAATCCTTCCTACCTCTGACAACACCGCGGTCATTTCTCCGTTGAGAATTCAACGCGCCCCAAAAGTTATCGTTGCTCTGGCTCAGGCATCCCAACATAGCTCTGGGAAGATTGGCTTAGGTGGGTTGTTTCTGATCGAACACTAGCGAGCTCCTCGTTTGTATTGTGAGCAGGGTGCACTTGCACGCGGCTGCTCCCCAGGCTTAGGTTTCCAAAGGACAAAACGCTCCTGCCAAGACATACGAACATATCAATGCTAGACAGATGCTATATAGAAGATCTTTACCCAATAGAAATGTAGCACGGGAGATTATCGATATATGAGAGAGTGCCCGCGAGAGAAAAATGCTCTGTATATATAGGGATTCCAAATACGTTAATAAAGACGTATATATTGTATGAATGCGCGTGTATGGGTGCGATAAAGGCGCATGCCCTGCAGCTATTTAATTAACGCTCGTCGCTCGGAACGAGCTGTGTATGTTTACTAGCACGAGAATCTTATTACCTGTTGACATCGCCTGGAAGATCCAAAACAATATGGCGGTTGCACTCGGCTAGCATATGGTAAAGTCGTGAGAATCGCCAAATGCAGTAGGCAAATGAGACGAGGTACAAAGAAAGGGTGATAATTCCAAAACCCATCATAGCTATAAAACAAAAAATATGGATTGTTATAGTACAGTTCCGTTCCCGAGTAAAAGATGCTCTACAATAAAAAAATATGTCAATTAAAGAATTTTAATTAAGTCGCTATTAGAATTACAAAGATTACGCAAATGGCTGCCCCACGTAGGTAACACTTACCACACAATAAGCAACATGAGAGAAAGCATATTTTAGCTAAATACCCACGATGTGGCTCCCGTTAAACCCGTGGATAATTTTGTTATAAAAACATATCGATCTCAAAATTACGATTCTACTAATTAATTTCTACAACGCACCAAGTACTTTCCACATTGAGTAAGCGTCTCTCAAGAAGCTTTTGACCTGGACGGCGCTGTATCCGAGGATATAACAGATAAGTGGAGTACAAAAGCAAAGAATACCGACGAGCAGGCAGATGTAAGGCCCGAACACTCCCGGGTTAGTCGCAGGCCTCTTCCACTGAAATACAGCAAAAGAAACGAATGAGGACTGTAGCAAATCATGGTTATAGTCACTCTGTAATATTCTACAGTATGCAATACTGAGCAGCGTGAAAAATATACGCGTACCTTGTAAATTGGTTTTACTTCCACTCGTATGCTGTAGAGATACTGGCATAGTTCGCATTCGTACGAGTCTGATATAGTGAGCCACTCTTCCAAACAGGATCGGTGAACCCAGGCTGCCGTTCCGCGGCAGAAACACGGCCGTATTAAAGTATCGCCAGTCTCTCCATCGAGACAGATCCGACATATACGGTCATCGGCAGCCATTCCGGTCCAGTCGAGCTCGGAGGTCTTCCTCGACACGTTATCGTCGAAGCAGACGCACTTCTGGTCCGTATTTGTCGTGGTAAACGATGCGGATCGAGTCGTCTTGCGCTGAGCATCGGAGTACTTTCTCAATAGTGCGTTTCTTTTTGGCTCCCGCTCGGTCCACAACTCAGGAAGGACGAACCGTGACACGGAACCGTAGCCGTACACATCGCCCTCCGTTCCGGAAACCGGAACAGGCTTGTCGACCTCAACGATGCAAGTGCCGTCGTCCAAGGACACGTCTCCCACGAGGTGGCAAAGGAGATTGTTGTCCTCGTTGCTCGCCGTAACTATTTTGGCAGGCCCTTCGTCGAGCGGCACGAAGAGTTTACTGCGGCGTAAATCGTTCGCATCAGAAGAGAGCCTGCCATCTTCCTCTTCGCGGTCGACTTCGACTGCAAGTAATGTGGGCTCGCCGTGCGTCCTCGTAGATTCTACATCTGCGTTAACTTTCGGGGTAGCTGCCTGTTCGTGGCCGGCGGAAACGCCACGCTGCCTCACGAGGCGTGACGAACGAGGGAAATCGTTGCCGTGATGCGATACTGCTTTTGGCGGTTCGGGCAGAGAAGGTTCCGCAGCCGCAAGTTGGTCGCAGGGCAACACGTCAATGGCCGCGGGGACCTGCTCATTTTCGCTCTTGCACTTTTCCCATGCGACAAACGAAGGCGCTTTCGCGACCTCAATGCCTCTGTTCTCGCTATCTGCACGCGGTGCTGACGAGGTCAAAGAGGGCGACCACAAGGGGCACGTCTTCTCGCTGCTCTCGCCGCCACCGCCCAGATTCCGAGAGCGATGTCTTCGCGAGCCATATTCGTTTAGTGTCTCTTGCAGAAGACCCGTTCTACGCATCTCGTCGCCTCCACCCAGCTCTTGAAAGTGACTCTTCAATTTCAGCGGTAGGCTAGATGCACGCCGTTTTCCGCGCATTGCGAACGGTTTAACGTGAAACTCTGCCAAACATTTGTTATTGCACGACGTGGGGTTGGGACTTGCCGATTCGTCAGTCACCCAGCGTCGCGCCGTCAGCTGCTCTCTACTACGAGCACACGGGACGTTGCTCATTTCTGAACCAGACGACGATTCCTCCGCAGTTCTTCGCGTAGGGTTGAGTTCGGTTACATTGTCTGTCGCTATTTCTTTGCCGTCATTATAGGTGTCTTCCTCTTGTAGGGCAATACTGCTCGTCTCCGTCGTAAATACGTTCGGTGATCTTCTCGGATTGTTGCCACTTATAATCCCTCCTTCGTCTACGCTAAGAAATTCTCTCACTGACGACAGAAGCGTTACCTGACAAAAAGTTGAACACTGAATTCTGCTTCACGTATCTAACACATTTCAACGTGGAACTAATCATTCAAGGATGCGCTGCAATATCCTCAACTTACCACTCGAGCCATCTTGGTCTTCATGCTGATGTGCTACCTCCGATGACGAAGCCAGGCTGATCGATCAACACAAGAGGCACGGTGCGCCGCCTTTTATATTACCGCGTGACGTATAGTTATTGACCGCAATTCGAATAACCAATTCGCGTTCTCCAGAAGCGGACACTATATTATAATGAACATGATACCGTGAAGTAATGAATGAATTGCGTGAGAGAGAGAGAGAGAGAGACACTAAATACGTAATACTAAAATAAGTTTCGTAAGAGGTTTATTATACATGACAATCGAAACCACAACAATAACAGCACAAATAACAGCGGGACATCTACCGACACGAAACCCCAAATGCTAAAATATCCGTACCGTACCAGTGAAACCACCAGGGTACCGTGTTGAGAGACATGCCAAAACACAATACAGACAGGAGACGAATACATTGACACATTAAACCAATATCTTGCATATGTCCGTATCAGTAAAACCATATTTGGTACACTACAGCAGCAAACTGCATACTATTTAAACGCGAGCTGTACAAGTGTAAAATTATTTGCCTATATACATGGTGCGTCAGGAACACATGATTTAATTTTGTTCATGTTTCGTAAAAGGTTCATTATACATGACAATCGAAACAACAATAACAACGGCGGGACATCTACCGACACGAAACCCCAAATGCTTTAAAAATATCCGTACCGTACCAGTGAAACCACAGGGCATCGTGTTGAGAGACATGCCAGAAAACATACAAGAGAACATATATGTCACACGAAATCACAATGACATGAAATTTAAAAAAATAAAAAACGCGCGCTTAATTCATACTGCAAAATGCTAATGTAGATGTTAATTTCGTAATGTCCGTACCAGTAAAACCATATTTGTTACACCACAGTAGCAATCTGCATACAATTTAAACGCGAGATGTAGTCAGGGACGCACGAGATTAAACCGACCGGTGTACCAGTAAAAGCAGGTCACTGACGAACGCACTCGGTTTCGCCGTTTAACCACCAAAGCCGTACAGTGTACGTCCCTGACGTTTGAGAGCGTAGACAACGTCCATAGCGGTGACGGTCTTCCTCTTGGCGTGCTCGGTGTAGGTGACGGCATCACGGATCACGTTCTCAAGAAACACCTGCAATAAATTACACGCATTATATATTTCATACTATGCAATAAATTGCATTACATATATATCCGATATGCGCCATGTACGTCAGAACGAAACGCACGTATTAATAATATTGCACGATAATGTAAAACCAGCTTTAATATTCTTACCTTTAACACACCACGAGTTTCTTCATAGATGAGGCCAGAGATACGCTTCACACCACCTCGGCGAGCAAGACGGCGGATGGCAGGCTTCGTGATGCCTTGGATGTTATCGCGGAGTACCTTGCGATGACGCTTAGCGCCTCCTTTACCCAGACCCTTGCCTCCCTTACCTCGACCTGACATCGCTGCGGCTTACGCGAGTTGAGAAAGCTGGAAAATATGTAAATGCCAGAAAGTTTCTTTAAAGCATCGCAATTGCTTACGACGCATATTCAACGGATGGGGGCTATAATATACAAACTCGCAAATCTCTGACAGCGCGTCCCTGGCCAAGTAGGCCTACGTTAAAATTACAACCAGAATCATTTATAAGTTTTACCAACTATAGGATATACTAGTTACAGTGGTGTCGATTTTCGATCAGCAAGGTATAGTGTCATAAAAATGTAATAAATATACGACTAGTATTCGTATTAACGAGGTCATACATGATGTCTCGGTAATGTAAATCCACGCTTAGCAGCTCAAATAGCTAAATAATGTTTAAAAAAGAAAATATACGAAAGCGATCTTACCTGCACAGTACACTCCACGCTCCCAAACTCGGTGAATGACTACACGACTTGCAGTAGCTCGTTATAATTGAGAAGCGCCTACGCGCTAGAACACACCTTATAGAAATGGTTTCAGTTCACCAGTCTAGTTTTACACACAGCTGGCTTCAATCAGTGAAGCTAAAATTTAACATAATTGACGCAACTTCGCATTTCGAGCGGAGGATCAGTGATAGGTGGTGTATGTAATAACACACTTTGTGGCTTTGACCCCGAGTACTGTACTGTATTGTGATGCGTTTATAGATTGAACCCCCGAAATTGTCGAGTTGCGCAAACACCAAAAGCAAAGTTGGTCAGCTAGCAGACCTTTTATCAAATAAACTAGAACTATGTTAGTGCTAACCGAACTGCTTTACTAGAAATGTGAATTACTGTCACTCAAATATAATAACGTCAATATTTAGGTTATACATGCTTATTATTTATATATACCGTGCTTATTTTTATGTACATATGCAATAGAAAACATACTGCTAATAAGCAAATGTATTACTTCTGCTCTTGATCTACATCAATAATCGCCTATCTGCTTCTAACTTTGCTACAAGACTGTTCGCGGGTGACAGCAATCTAAGGAAACCAAGAAAAAGTTCACCAACTATATGGTTCATCACCTAGTTATTTTGTAATGTGTAGGAGTAGTCGAATGGATAACTCACTTGTCATTTCACACTTAATTACTCCTATTTACTTCTTATTTTCTATATTCATCAGCTTTGTCAATTAGTTTGTTTAACCGATATAACTCTTTTCAATCACAAAATCTGATTTCCATAAGCGTAATTAAATGAAGTGATTGAATTGATGTAATTTGTATTAGATCATTTGTAAATCCTAGCTGTCATGATCTAATACGTGTAGGAAACATAATGTACAAAATAATTATAAAACATAATAATAAGTAAAAATAATAATGATTATAAGAAGTTTCAATATCTAGCATATTTAAGCCAATACCATAGTACGTAGTTTGTTCTTAGCTTTCTAAATTGCGAATAATTATATATATATATATATATATATATATATATTCCAGTGGTTGTTTATGAACTCGTGTGTCGAGAGTGCTCAATACTACCATGAGTAGAGCAAATATAGGCCTAGATAAAGTTATACGGACACGGTAGTAATTTTGACTCTGTTTATTGCATACAGAACTGTTTCGCGTGGAGCGAAAGCTCCACACTCATCAGTGCCTAATACAGATCGGCCTACACTCGGAACTGAAATCGGAGTTTCGGTTCAACATATCCACATTTTCCACATATACAGTGCCTAATATAACATTTGTTACAGAATATATATAGTTATATACAGTATATATACAGTGCCTAATATAACATTTTCCACATATACAGTTGCCTAACATTTTCCACTATACAGTACTCGCGTGCGGGTGCCTCCCGATCGATCGGGAGCGGGTCGTATAGTGTGCGGGGGCACGCGAGTTTTTAAACCGTAGGATGGCGACGCCAGATTGATGAATCACGCGTCTCTGATGGGTACGTGCGAAGTAATAATGCCTGTCACGTCAGCGTTAGAAACGCGGTTCAGCGGGTTAAGGTAATATCACAGGCCCGTAGCCAGGGGGGGTTCGGGGGGGGTTTTCGAACGAACCCCCCCCCCGAGCCCCCAAGCAGAATTTTTTTTTTAAATTTGCAAGAATTTCACCTCAGGTCGCTCCTATTTAGTGTAATATTGCAAAATCTCCATCGTGCGGGTGGTGAACAGTGAACACCCCCCTCCCACACCCTCCCCCGGCTTGTCGCTTGGCTCCCTCGCCTGGTCGCTTCGCGCCGAGCAGGGCGTGTACAGGGGGGGTCCAGGGGTCGGACCCCCCTTGCTCGCGCAGAAACGCATCTGAGGGGCGTCTATTTTAAAAATTTTCTTGGGGAGGGCCCCCCCAGACCCCCTTCGCGTGCTCGCAACTTTGGATTAGGTTAGACCCCCCCCCTGTACAAAATCTGTACACGCCCCTGCCGAGCAAATTGCAACATTGAAAAACGAACCCCCCCAATATAAAGCTGGCTACGGGCCTGATATCACACATCAAAAACCTAAAACCTAACCATAAACCTAACTCTAACTCTAACCCTAACACTAACACTAAATATCTATATATCGGATATCTTTATATAGGGGTGTCATCCACAAAAATTAATCTATGGTGTGGGGACAGATATATGGGGTTTAAAAACTCGCCACCCGCACACTGTCCGACTCAAAGTTGGCGCAAACCATGGCACTCTCGTGGCGTTCCAAGCGGATTTAGCGTGTACTAAGGGTCGGGAGTGTTTTCCCGCTATTTTTACCGACTGCGGTTCCCATGGCGCTGCTCTGTGATTGGTCAATTTTCTTCAGCGCTTGCGTCGGGTCGGATGGCCACGCACACTCTCCGAGTCGCGTCGTAAGCCCTCGCACACTATCCGCTCCCGATTCAAAATTCGAATGAAAAAAAAAAACTCGAAATTTCGTTGGGGATTTTTTTTTAAAAATTGGTGCAGTCTGAGAGCATCTGAGCAGTAATTTTGATGTCTAGAATGCAAAAATTTTCAGTATCAGATCCGGTCCCCGGACGCCTTGCGGACCCCTCTTGTGCCATCTAGGTTTTATAACGATATTTACATTTATAAGTAATCTTTATCAGAAAAAACTAGCGCTAAACAAGATTTTTTATGGAGACAAATATAGAGAAGTGTGTGGTGTGTGTGTGTGTGTGTGTGTGTGTGTGTTGTGTGTGGTGTGTGTGTGTGTGTGTGTGTGTGTGTGTGCGCGCGCGCGCGCGCGCGCGTCGCGTGCGTGCGTGTGTGTGTATACCTTTTTCCCTTTTTGTTTAGTAAAAAGGGGGGTCCGGACCCCTCGACCCCCCTCTCGGATCCGCCCCTGCCACACACACACACACACAACACACACACACACAACACACACCACACACACACCACACAGCACACACACACACACACACACACACACACTATATATATATATATATATCGTTTTTCCAACATGAGTGGACTATGTAGAATGGAATAATACACCCATCCTAATTCTTTTCGGCAAAATCTCCGTTACAAGTGATTTAGGCCAACGTGCACATGTGCCTAGCTTTGAGATTTCATATATAACGTTACCATTCAATTTTTTAATTGTTAGATTCACCTCAGGTAGACACATTAAAATATGCACCTACCGGTAGAAATAATTGGGTAGCACAATTAAAAATGGGGTAGCACAAAGACAATGAGTCACGAATTTATTGTTTTTATTCAAACAAAATTTTAGATATATCATACATAAAAGCGTCAGCTCATAACCGTAGCTTAAGAAAATTCATGGAGGGCAAAATTTCGTCATGTGATTGAGGAATGACGAAGAGGTATTTTACAGTTTCAAAAATAGACCACATGCATGTACGATAAGGTTAGGCTGAACGGATAATTTGTGTGTGTAATGTATACTACTATTATATTATTATAATTACTGTATGTACTGTAGGGTTATTGAAAGGTACAAGGAATGTTATATTTATAAATAAATAAATGAATAAATAAATAAATAAATAAATAAATAAATAAATAAATAAATAAATAAATAAATAATAAATAAATAAATAAAATTATGTATTGGTGTGGTGTGTGTGTGTGTGTGTGTGTGTGTGTGTGTGTGTGGTGTGTGTGTGGTGTGTGTATTGTGTGTGTATAGTGTGTGTTGTGTGTGTGTGTGTGTGTGTGTGTGTGTGTGTATGTGTGAGAGAGAGGAGAGAGAGAGAAAAGAGTATGCGTGTGTGGCGTGCGTTGCGTGGCCGTGCGTGCGTGCTTGCGTGCGTGCATGCGTGCATGGTGTGTGGTGTGTGTATGTATGGGTGTGTATGTTGTGTGTGTGTGTGTGTGTGTGTGTGTGTGTGTGTGTGTTATATGTGAGAGAGGAGAATATAGATAAGCAACAAATCTTATTCACGTGATGCAGTTATGAACATAAACCTACGTAAACAAGCGAACCGTGCGGCAGTTTGATTTTAGAATAACGGCTTTGCCTGCTTTCTCTACATGAGCATGTTGAACCGAAACTCCGATTTCAATTTGTTGATTTCGTGCAAAAGTATTGATTTTGTAGTCGGAACATTGCTGCTCGCTGCTGTACCGCGCAACGGTTACCCTGTTCTTCCAACGATTTTTACCGGGCGTGACCTACGATGGTCGTAACGACATGCCGTCGTCCTGGCGACACGCTGCTGCCGCCATCGATCCGCAACGAGGAACGTTTGCAGGCGTCGTTCACCGCCAGCAAACCCGGCGTTCTTTCCACGTTCATCGGCGCCGATCCGATCGCGTGAAAACGCGAAATCGATTTGCTTGGACCGCGGACATGTGCCGCACGGTGGGCCGTCGGTAAATATACGTTGACGTCAGTGCAGTTTGCATCCGTTCATACGCACGTCGTGTTTGCGTACAGACTTGCCAACTAAATTGCGATCATCGTACGTCTTCCGCGGAGAAGGCGAGTGGGTATTCATCGTCTCTGCGCTGTGTGTCAGTGGCTCCATACCCATCATATGGTCCAGCATCTCGCACAACGGAATTAAAATCACGCGATTATTCCGTTATACAGTAAACGGCGACTACGTCGCAACATACTTCACTAACTTTCTGGTCACAAAAGGGGAAAATAAAGCAACGATAGATAAGAGCGTATCCAGACATTCTGGAATGGAGGATTCGGTGAATGTAGAGTGAAAGGGGCATCCGCACATTTTTTTCTCTAAAAATGCAATTGCCGCAAATGCAATGGATTCTGAGCTATAGATTTTTCTAATTCAGTTCTCTATTCTATTTCACGTGGGAATAGTTTTCACCACTACTGGAAATCAGGGAATTGTAATTATTAGTGGAGGTTCTGCCATCGTTGGTTCACACCATACCACCACCGTCACCGCCCACTACTAACACAGCGTACTATTACACTACAACTACCTCTACAATACCACTAACATACCACTACCACTACATTACGCATTATCCACTACCACTCCATTTACACTGTACACTAACACTACCACTACCACTACCATTACCATTATCACTACCACTACATTACCACTACCGCTAACACTACCACTACCACTACCAAAACCACTACCAAAACCACTACGACTATACGATTATACGACTACGACTACCATTACCACTAGCACTAGCTAGCACTAGCACTACCACTACCACAACCACTACCACTACCACTACCACTACCACTACCACTACCACTACCACTACCACTACCACTACCACTACCACTACCACTACCGCTACCACTGCACTACCACTGCACTACCATTACAAGTACCACTACCACTACCACTATCACTACCACTATCACTACCAATATCACTATATCTTTACCACTACCACATCAATACACAGTGTGTTAGGATTCAGCCGAATGTGCCAAACGTTGAATAAAATACGAGGGCAAATCGTGTGAAAAACTTACATCGTCTATCGTATTATTTTCGTGGTCACGTCTCGGCATATGTGATATCGGTAATGTTAGCCGTTCTCTTTTATCCTCGTCCAGGCATCCTTGGTCTAGCGTATACTCTTTCATCATGTGGAGAAAAACGCAATGCAATAATGAAGTCTGTATGAAACTAAGGCTACTTAAAATACTGTCGAGAAAAAACACGAGTACCGTACGTCAGTGTTGATAGGTAGTATCACGCGTTCGTGTATAATCACGTAATTCTTACACGTATAACAAATATAACTAACTATACCTTGCATGTGTTGTAGTGGTTGGTTGCAGTCCGTGATCAGGCACACACTGCCGGAGTCAATCCAATTAGCTGCCATCGTAGCTTTAAAAGGGCAACTCTTTTGGCAATTCTGGTCGTAGGATGTGCTGTAGTAGCCATGGAAGATCATAAAGTTTAGCACCAGTTGGCTGCAGATAAACATCGACATATTGTTATTCAGGTATTTCGTGACCTTTCGCAGCGTTATCATATTCAAGCGCTGGCTTTCCAGGTGCTTGCTGTGCCGTTGTATCCTATTACGAACTGGTATGGTTCAGCACTCTTATAAACTGGGTACCACTTCCGCAATATATTTTAATGGTGTCTCCATTGTCTCCAATGCCGCACGCTATTCAACGTCAAACACACGCGTAATATGCGTTTATAGAATTTCTCTTGAAATATCCTCGCATACACTAACGACTTTCCACATTATACGTAGTTCATCCAGAGATTTAGAAACGCGGGTAAACGTAAGCGCCACTACAATACGACTGTAAATATTTATGGAGCGTTGTGGATTTCGTTTTGGAGATTGTGTAGCAACACGCACACACAAATGTGCGCGCGAATGTACGTGCGTGCGCCGTATGCTACAGCTTATGACCTTACTTAGTTAGCCTTGTATCCGGTTGCAACATTGCCGCGATTAAGGCCAGGCTATAATTACAAGCAATAAAACTACCAATAGCTAGAGTATAAGGTGACGATAACGTCAGATTCGTTGACGCCCGCCCCGGTCGCATGGGGTAGTTCCCCATTCCGGTCAGACGTTTAAAAAAGGCCAAAAGTATTACTATGAATGAATTATCAACGGCTGCAGCCAGTAGAGCAGCAAGCTAGACGTCGCGTGGAATAAAAATAATTAGTCCTATGGCGAACCTGAGACTTTCAATCAAGGTATAATACCGGCGCCCAATGTTCGACAGGCACCTTAAGAGTGACTGTTGTATCGGCGCTTACCGTTGTTATTCCGACAGTACCAACGTCCTGCCAACGCGGCGCAAAATTTTTGGCGTGCCGACATGTAAACGAATTGATGTTGAGTATCGTAGCGATATAGCTGTTTTACAAACGGGCTGAATATTACTAGTGTACAGCGTTTTTCGGCGATTCGATTTTTCGAAACCTCCTGTGCTATGGTTAGCAGCGACGCCCGGGGGCAAATACATTTAATTGCACAGTGCAATAATCTAGCACGTAAATGAGATCTAACGTTGCGAATATGGCCTGTGTAATGTAACCTCTCAATTTAATTACAATGAAGAAACTGCTCCCATATAAATAAGGCGTCCAATGCGCAAGGCGTAAATTAACATTAAATGAAATATAATATAAACAAGTACAGCGTGTTTTCACGGTGCATTACAAAGTACACGAATCAGGACATTCGTTTTGCCAAACAGCAATGTCTGGATGTTAGGCGGCATGACCATGCTAATCGAATCCTTGTGCATGACTGGCGAATCCTTCTAACTCTGACAACACCGGGCGGTCATTCTTGCTCCCCGTTGAAGAATTCACGCGCGCCCTCAAAAGTTAGCGTTGCGCTGGCTCAGCAACCGCAACAGCTCTGCTCTGAGTGCAACGATTGCTTAGTGGGTTGTTTCTGATCGAACACTAGCCGACGCTCGCTCGTTGTATTTGAGCCAGGGTGCACTTGCACGCGCCCTGCTCTCCAGGCTTAGTTTCCAAAGGACAAAACCTCCTGCAAACATACGAAACAATATCCAAATGCTAACCAGATGCCTTTATACTAGAAATCTTTACCCATAGACAATTGTAGGCACGCCCAGATTAACTCGATATATGAGAGACGGCCGCCGATCGACGAATCAAATGCCTCTGTATATATAGGATTTCCAAATACGATTAATTAACAGACGTAATATTGTATTGAATGCGCGTGTATGGTGTCCGATAAACCGGCGCACTCCGCCCTGCAGGCTATTTAAACTTTAAGCCGCTCGTCGCTCGGAACGAGCCTGTGTTGTTTACAGCACATACGAAGAATCTTATATAACCTGTTGACATCAGCTGGAAGATCCAAAACACATAGGCCGTTGCACTCTCGGCTGAGACTATGGTAAAGTTCGTGGCAGAATCGCCAATGCAGTAGGCAATGAGAGCGAGGTACAAAGAAAGCGTGATAATTTCCAAAACCCATCATGTATCAAAAAAATATTTTATAGGAGTCGTACCGCAGTAAAAATCTCTATGTTATAGAAGTAACTTGTCCGAAGTAAAGAAGTGTCTACATACTATAAGTCGCTATCAGAATTAACAAATCAAGTAAATTTACGCACAAAAATGGCTGACCCCACGTAGTAACACTGTTACCACAACAATATGTGCAACATGAGAGAAGCATATTTTACGCTAAATTACCCCCACACTTGGCACTCCGTAAGACCCGGATGGATAAATTTTGTTTATAAACAACATTATCGATTCGTCCAAAATTTACGATCTACACTAATTAATTTACTCACAACGCACCAAGGTACTTCCATCATTGATAAGCCGGCTCTCAAGAAGCTTTTGACCTGACGGCGCCGTGTCGAGAGATATAACAGATAACGTGGAGTACAAAACACCAAGAATTACCCGACGAGAGCAGACGATGTGAAAGGCCCCGAACACTCGCGGGTTAGCTCGCAGCCTCTTCCACTAGAAATACAGCAAAGAAACGGAATGAAGGACTGTGTACATCGATGGTTATAGGTCACTGTGACTGTATATCTAACAGTATGCATACGTGAGCAGACGTGAAAAATATAAGCCGTACCTTTGGTAAATTGGTTTTACTTCACACTCGTATGCTGTAGAATACTGGCATAGTCTTCGCCATCGTCGCTACGAAGTCTATATCAGTGAGCTCACTCTTCCAAACAGGAATCGGCTGAACCCAGCTGCCGTATCCGCGGCAGAAAACACGGCCGATATAAAGTATCGCCAGTCTCTCCATCAGACAGATCCGACATATAGCGGTCATCGGCAAAGCCATTCCGGTCAGTCGAGGACCTCGGAGGTCTCCTCGACAACGTTATCGTCGTAAGTCAGACGCCTTCTGGTCCCGTAATTCTTGTCGTTGTACAACGACTGCGGATGGAGTCGTCTTTGCGGCTGAACATTCGGGGAGTACTTTTTCAATAGTGCGGTTTTGTGTTGTGTTCCCGCTTCGTCCACTAACTCAGAAGGACGAACCGTGACACGCCGCGAAGCGACCGTACACAGGTCGCGCTCCGTTCCGAAACGCGGAACAGGCTTGTCGTACTCAACGATGCAACGTGCCGTCGTCCAAGGACCACCTCTCGCACGAGCTGGCAAAGGAGATTGTTGTCCTCGTTGCTTCGCGTAACATTTTGGCAAAGCTTTTCGTCGAGCGGCACGAAGAGTTTACTGCGGCGCTAAATCGTTTCGCATCAGAAGACGAGCCTCCGCCATCTTCCCCTTCGCGGTCGACTTCGACTGCAAGTAAAGTGTGGCTCGCCGTGCGTTCCTCCGTAGATTTCACTACTGCCGGTTAACTTTCGGGGTAGCTGCCTGTTTCGTGGCCGCTGGAAACGCACGCTGCCTCACGGGGCGTACGAACGAGGGAAATCGTTGCCGTGATGCGATACTGGCTTTTGGCGGTTCTAGGCAGAGAAGGTGTCCGCAAGCCGCAAAGTGGTTCGCCAAGGCAACCACGTCATGGCCGCGGGGACTTGCTCATTTCTTCGCTCTTGCGCACTTTTCCCATGCGCACAAACCGAAGAGCCGCTTTTCGCGACCCTCAATGCCTCTGTCTCGCTATCTGCACGCGGTGCTGACGAGGTCAAAGAGGGCGGACAACAAGGCACTCTTCGCGCTGCTCTCGCCGCCAACCGCCCCAGATTCCGAGAGCGTATGCTTCCGCGAGCCATATTCGTTTAGTGTGTCTCTTGCAGGAAGACCGTTCTACGCATCCGTCGCCTCCACCAGGCTCTTGAAAGTGATCTTCCAATTCAGACGGTAGGCTAGATGCACGCCGTTTTTCGCGCATATGCAACGGTTTTAACAGTGAAACTCTGCCAACATTTGTTATCGCCGGACGTGCGGGCTTGCGATTGCCGATCGTCAGTCACCCAGCGTCGCGCCGTCAGCTGCTCTCTACTACGGCACACGGGACGTTGCTCATTTCTGAACAGCACGATTCGCCTCCGCAGTTCTTTCGCGTAGGCTTGAGATTCGGTTTTAACATTGTCTGTCGCATAATTCCTTTGCCGTCATTATAGGTGTTCTCCTCTTGTAGGGGCAATACTGCTCGTCTCCGTCGTAAATACGTTTCGGTGATTCTTCTCGGATTGTTGCCACTTTATAACTCCTCCTTCGTCTACGCGTAAGACAATATCTCTCACTTGACCGACAGAAGCGTTACCTGACAAAAGTTGAAACACTGAATTCTCTTCCGTATCTAAACATTCAAGGAACTAATCATTCAAGGAGCGCTGCAATATCCCTCAACTTGACCACTCGAAGCCATCTTGGTCTTCATCTGATGTGCTACTCGGATGACGAAGCCGGCTGATCGGATCAACACAAGACGGCAACGTGCGCCGCTTTTATATTACGCGTGACGCTATAGTTATTGACCACAAGTTCGAATAACCAAATTCGCGTTCTCCAGAAGCCGGACACTATACTTAATGAACATGATACCGGATAAGTCATGAATGAAATTGGCGTGAGAGAGAGAGCAGGAGAGACACTAAATAGTAATACTAAAATAAGTTTTCGCGTTAAGAGGTGTTATTATACATGACAATCGAAACACAACAATACAGCACAAATAAGCCAGCGGAACATTTACCGACAACAAACTCCTCAAAATGCCTAAAATATCCCGTACCGTACAGTGAAACACCAGAGGTACCGTGTTGAGAGACAATGCCAAAAACACAATACAGACAGGAGACGAATACATTGACACATTTAACCAATATCTTGCATATTCCGTATGCAGT
This sequence comes from Priapulus caudatus, assembly GCF_000485595.1. Taxonomy (NCBI): domain Eukaryota; kingdom Metazoa; phylum Priapulida; class Priapulimorpha; order Priapulimorphida; family Priapulidae; genus Priapulus; species Priapulus caudatus. The sequence continues at coordinate 659,648 of NW_014577127.1, read as the reverse complement.
AAAACAGATTTGGTACACAACAGCAGCAAACTGCATACTATTTAAACGCGAGCTGTAACAAGTGTAAAAATTATTTGCCTATATAATGGGGTCGTCAGGAACACTGATTTAATTTCTGTTACATTGTTTCGTAAAAGGTTCATTAATACACTGGCACCATCGAAAACAAACAAAACAACGGCGGGACATCTACCGACACGAAACCCCAAATGCTTTGAAAATATCGTACCTACCAGTGAAACCACAGGCATCCGTGTGAGAGACATGCCAGAAATACACTACAGAGAAACCATATATTGGTCACACGAAATCACAAATGACATGAAATTTTAATAAAATTAAAAACGCGGGCGGCTTAATCTCATACTGCACAAATGCAATGTAGATGTTAATTTCGTAATGTCCGTAGCCAGTAATAACATATTTGGTTACACCACAGCATTAGCAATCTGCATACAATTTAAAACGCTGAGATGTAGTCAGGACGCACGGATTAAACGACGCGTGTACCTAGTAAAAGCAGGTCACTTGACGAACGCATCGGTTTCGCCGTTTAACCACAAAGCCGTACAGTTAACGTCCCTGAGTTTGAGAGCGTAGAACAACGTCCATAGCGGTGAGCGGTCTTCTCTTGGCGTTGGCTCGCGTGTAGGTGACGGCACTCACGGATCAACGTTCTCAAGAAAACACCTGCAATAAATTACACAGCATTATATATATTCATACTATGCAATAATTGATTACATATATATCGCGATATCGCCATGTAACCGTCAGAACGAAACGCCACGTATGTAATAATATTGCACGATAATGTAAAAACAGCTTTATATTCTACCTTAACACACCACGAGTTCTTCATAGATGAGGCCATGAAATACGCTTCACACCACTCGGCGAGAAGACGGCGGATCGGCAGCTCTGTGATGCTTGATGTTATCGCGGAGAACTTGTCGATGACGCTTTCAGCGCCTCCTTTAACCGCAGCCTGCTGCCCTTACTCGACCCTGACATCGCTGCGCTTACGCGGAGTGAGAAGAGCTGGAAATTATGTAAGACTGCCAGAAAAGTTTTTAAGGCATCGCAATTGCTTTACGACGCAATATTCAACGGAGGGGCTATAATATACAAATCGCAAATTCTGACAGCGCGTCTGCCAAGTAGGCCTAACGTTAAAGATTACAACCAGAATCATTTATACAGTTTTTACCAACTATAGGACTATTATTAGTTCAGTGGTTGTCGATTTTCGATCAGCAAGGTATAGTGTCATAAAAATGTAATAAATATACGATAGTATTCGTATTAACGAGTCATACATGATGTCTCCGCGTAACTTAAATCCACGCTTAGCAGTCAAAATAAGCTAAATAATGTTTAAAAAAGAAAATGATACGAAAAAGGCGATCTTACCTGCCACAGTAATACACTCACGCTACCCAACTCGTGAATGACTACACGACTTGCAGTAGCCTCGTTATATTGAGAAGCCCTACGCGCTAGAACACACCTTTAATAGAAATGGTTTCAGTCACCGCAGTCTAGTTTTTACAACACAGCTGGCTTCAATCATTGAGCTAAAATTTAAACATATTGACGCAACTTCGCATTATCGAGCGGAGGATGCAGTGATCAGGTGTTGTATGATAATAACACATTTGTAGTGCTTTGACTCCGAGATACTGTACTGTATTGTGACTGCGTTTATAGATTGAACCCAAATGTCGAGTTGCGCAAACACAAAAAGCAAAAGTTGGTCAGCTTAGCATGACTTTTTATCAAATACAACTAGAACTATGTTAGTGCTAACGAACTGCTTTACAAATGTGAATTACTCGTCACTCAATATAATAACGTCATATATTTAGGTTATCACATGCCTTATTATTTATATATACCCGGCTTATTATTTATGTACATAATGCAATAGAAAACATACTGTTATAAGCAAATGTATAACTTCCTGCTCTTATCTACATCAATAATCGGCCTATCGCTTCTAACTTTCGCCCTAACAAGACTGTTCGCCGGTGACAGCAACTACACAGGCAACCGAAACAAAGTTCACCAACTATATGGTTCATCAACCATAGTTATGTAGTAATGTGTAGGAGACGTCGAATGGATACCTCACATTGTCATTTCACACTTAATGACTCCCTATTTTACTTCTTATTTTCTATATTCATCAGCTTTCGTCAATTAGTTTGTTTAACGATATAACTCTTTTCAATCAACAAAATTGATTTCCTAATGCGTGAATTAAATAAGTTGATTGAATGATGTATTGATTAGATCATTTGTAAATCCTAGCTGTCAGATCTAATACGTGTAGGAAACATAATGTACAAATTAATTATAAAAACATAATTAATAAAAATAATAATCGATTATAAGAAGTTTCCAAATCTAGCATATTTAAGCCAATACATCAGTACGTAGTTTGTTCTTAGCTTCTAAAATGCGAAATAATGTATATATTATATTTATATATTATATATATATATATATTCCAGTGGTTTTTATGAACTTTCCCCGTGTGTCGAGAGTGCTACATACTTACCATGAGAGAGAAATATAGGCCAGATAAAGTTATATCGGACCGGTAGATAATTTTGACTCTGTTTATGGCATACAGAATGTTTCGGTGCGTTTTGAAGCGTTATAAGCTCCACACTCATCAGTGCCTAATACAAATCGGCCCCCCCCCCCCCCAGTACACCTCGAGAACTGAACGTCGGAGTTTCGGTTCAAACATATCCACATTTTCGCCAACATATACGAGTGCCTAATATAACATTTGTCTACAGACATATATATACTTAATACAGTATATATACATGTGCCTATAATATAACATTTTCCACATATACAGTTTTGCCTAACATTTTCAGCACTATACAAGTACTCGCGTGCGGGTGCCTACCCGATCGATCGCCAGGAGCGGGTCGTATAGTGTGCGGGGTCACGGCGAGTTTTATAAACCGTAGATGGCGACGCCAGGATGTGATGAATCACTGCTCTCTGATGGGTACGTGCGAAGTATAATGCCTGCAGGTGTCGTCAGCCGTTAGAAAAGGGGGGCGCGTTTCAGCGGCGTTAGGTAAAGCACAGGCCGTAGCCCAGGGGGGTTGCGGGGGTTCGAACGAACGCGCCCCCCCCGCCACCCCCCAAGCAGAATTTTTTTTTTTAAATTTGCAATGATTTCACCTCAGGTTTCCTCCTTTTAGTGAATAATGCAAAAATCTCCATCGGTGCCGGGAGGGTGAACAGTGAACACCCCCCTCCCACAACCCTCCCCCGGTGGGTCGCTTGCTCCCTCCGCCTGGTCGCTTCGCGCCGGGAGCAGGGGCGTGTATTCAGGGGGTCCAGTGGGTCCGGCCCCCCTGCTCGCGCAGAACGCATCTGGAGGGTCTAATTTTAAAATTTTGCTGGGATGGCCCCCCCAGACCCCCCTTCGCGTGTCGCAACTTTGGATTAGGTTAGACCCCCTCCCCTGCTGTACAAGATCGCTGTAACGCCCTGGCCGAGCAAATTGCAACATGAAAAACGGAACCCCAGCAAATATAAACTGGCTACGGGCCCTGATATCACACATCAAAACGAACTAAAACCTAACCATAAACTAACTCTAACTCTAAACCCTAACCTAACACAAATATCTAGTATATCGATATCTTATATACGGGGTTCATCCACAAAAATTAATCTATTGGTGTGGGGACAAGATATTGGGGTTAAAACTCGCCCGCACACTGTCCGAACTCAAAGTGTGGCGCAAAACCATTGGCCACTCTCGTGGGTTCCAAGCGGATTTAGCGTGTACTAAGGGTCGGGAGTTGTTTCCCGCGCTATTTTTACCGACTGCGGGTTCCCATGGCGCTGCTCTGTGATTGGTCATTTTCTTCAGCCGCTTGCCGATGGCGTCGGATGGCCCACCGGCACACTCTTCCGAGTCGGTCCGTAAGCCGTCGCACCGACTATCGCCCGATTCAATCGAATGAAAAACTGGCGAAATTTGCTTGGGATTTTTTTTTAAAAACTTGGTGCAGTCTGAGAGCATTGAGCAGTAATTTTGATGTCTAGAATGCAAAAATTTCAGTATCAGATCCGGTCCCGGCGGACGCCTGCGGACCCTCTTTGCCCTTTCTAGGTTTTATAACGAATTTACATTTATAAGTAATTCTTTATCAGAAAACTAGCGGCTTCAAATCAAGATTTTTTATGGAGACAATATAAGAGCATGTGTGTGTGTGGTGTGTGTGTGGGGTGTGGTGTGTGTGATTGTGTGGTGTGTGTGGTGTAGTGTGTGATGTGTGTGTGTGCGCGCGGCGCGCGCGCCGCGCGTCGCGTGCTGTGCGTGTGTGTGTATTACTTTTTTCCCTATTATTTTAGTTAAAAGAGGGGGTCCGGACCCCGCTCGACCCCCCTCTGGATCCGCCCCTGCACACACACACACAACACACACAACACCACACACACCCACCACACACACACACACACACACACACACACACACACACAACACACTACTATAGATATATATATATCGTTTTCCAACATGATGGACTATGTAGAATGGTAAATAATACACCCATCCTAATTCTTTTCGGCAAAATCTCCGTTACAAGTGATTTAGGCCCAACGTGCCACATGTGCTAGCTTGAGATTTCATATATAACGGTTACATTCAATTTTTAATTGTTAGATTCACACTCAGGTAGACACATCTAAAATATGCCACCTACCGGCTAGAAATAATGGGTAGCACATAAAATGGGGTAGCACAAAGAAATGGAGTCACGAATTTATTGTTTTTATTCAAACAAAATTTTAGATATATCATGACATAAAAGCGTCACTCATACCGTAGCTTAAAAAAATTCCATGAGGCGCAAAAATTTCGATCATGTGATTGAGGAATGACGAAGAGGTATTTTCAGCAGTTTCAAAAAAGCGCACATGGATGTACGAAAATTTGCTGACGGATATTCTGTGTGTGTAATGTAATACTACTAAATCTATACTATTATATATTACTGTATGTACTGTAGGGTTTTGAAAGTACAAGGAATAGTTATATTTATAAATAAAATAAATAAATAAATAAATAAATAAATAAATAATAAATAAATAAATAAATAAATAATATAAAAATAAATATATATAAATAAATATATGTATGTGGCTGCTGTGTGTGTGTGGTGTGTGTGTGTGTGTGTGTGGTGTGTGTGTGTTGTGTGTGTGTGTATGGTGTGTGTGTATATGTGTGTGGTGTTGTGTGTGTGGTGTGTGTGTGTGTGTGTATGTGTGAGAGAGAGAGAAGAGAGAGAGAAAGGAGTATATGCGCGTGTGCGTGCGTGCGTGGTGCCGTGCGTTGCGTGCTTGCGTGGTGCATTGCGTGCATCGTGTGTGTGTGTGTGTATGTATG